>NW_018164602.1:30871-45214 GCF_001263595.1 Phalaenopsis equestris | reverse complement strand
CGCTCACCTACCACACCCACTTACCGCTTACCCACCTCCCACCTACCATTCTCCTAGTTTCTATAAATAGTCTCTTATGATTTGTAATAAGTCAAGCCAAGCAAGGCCAAACCAAGTCTGCTTGAGAGTTAAGAGAAAGAGAGGAAGAGAGAGAGAGGAAGGGAGAAGAAAATAGAGCTTTTCTTGTCAACGTCGAGGCGCTCAACGGTGTAATTTCTCGAAGAAATAAAATCCTCTGCAGCTCCGTGGACGTAGGCAAATTTGTCGAATCACGTAAATCTTTGTGCCGCTCTGGTGTTTTTCTGCGTGTAATTTTACTCGTTTCATTTATCGCTTTGTTGTCGTCGTTTTTCACAACATTGGTGGACCTCTTTCACTTTTCATTCGAGCTCATTGACGAGTCGTCGAGTACCCTGTGGGGCTTATGCAAATTTCCCTCTCATGCTTAGCTCTCGTTTGAGCGATCAAGTTAACCCTCCAAAGGTTTCATTCGAGCTCGTTAACGAGTTGCGAGTTCCCTGTGGGTCTTATGCAAGTTTCTCTCTCATGCTTTGCTCCCATTTGAGAGATCAAGTTGACCCCCACATGTTTCATTCGAGCTCGTTGACGAGTCGTCGAGTCCCCTGTAGGTGTTATGTAGATTCTATTTATATTTGTTTTGTTCTTTGAAGATGATTTATAGAGGACCACTCATTTTGATGCATTTTAGTCCAAATGATTTCAATTGGGTTACTCATTGTAAGCGGCATTTAGATGAACATCCGACAACATTTTGACAACCTCCCAGTGTCATCCCCGATTGGGAGGCTACGTTGAGAAACTGAGGCATTCCTACTATGCTTAAGGAAGTGTGCATAGTCAATGTCTTTCGACACTGTGGCCTGGGAGTCTTCATAATCATGCTTAAAAAAGCGTGCATGGGGCATCGTATACCTACACGAAAATAATAATAAGGCGCACACACGAATTCATTCTCGACACATCAATACGACACTGATAGCTCACTATGCTTAAAAAGCGTGCATGGGGCTTGAGGTACCTGCAAATTAAAGTACATAACATACAAAATTTCTCCGGCTTGGTACTTAACTTGTGGCTCCAAGAAAAGCCAGCCAAGGACTTTGTTCCATATCACTAACAGGAATATCTTCTTGCTATGGGCTTTTTTTTTCTTGAAAATCTTGAGCGACTGATCTTCTTTAGCTACATCAGAATAATAAAATATCCAGAATTCTTGTGCCTTAATCACTCAACGTCTGTAATATTCTTCCAGATCACACTCCCGCATTGATTCATCTCTAAAACTCTAGCAGCTTTCAAAGACCAATGCTCTTCATCAATTTTGTCCTAATGGAAAGCATATATCTGTTCATATGAGGCTTCTTTCTTAATACGATCTCTCTCACCAATAGTATATTACTTAGCTGCCTTTTGCTCAACATCGGCCATGTAGGCAAATGCCAAGCGGAGGGAATGTCTGGTCTGGGTTGAGGAAAGCAGGTATCATAAGCTGAGGGGAAGATGCACAAGGGCAGCGGGCTGCTCATCCACTGGAGCTGCAGGTTTCAAAGTGGAAGATGCATTGCTGAGGGGAAGGGCAGAGGGCTCGTTGGGCTGTTCATTGGTAAGAAGAGCCTGGAGATCGGTCACCTTCAGATTTTGGGAATAACAGAGTGGCAGGAGAGAGAGGGTTCATGGATGGAGTTGGGTCTCAGAGAGGGGAAAGTGCAGGAGAGGTGGAAGGAGGCTCTAATGGCCTACGGCTCCGACAGGCTCAGGCGGCGGCTGCGAGCTCCTTCACCGGCGTTGGCAGAGCAGAAAGTGAGCCGGCGGTTGGAATGTCGCGATTGGAAAACGGCAACGTTTAGGGGCTAGGGTTTCACGAGTGGGAGAGGTAAGGCCGACGGCATCGCCTGAGGTCAAAAAGGGAAGACATTGTGAAGATGTGGCCGAAAATGCATGTGGACTGAGGCAGGGGAATGCGGGAGAGTGAATATTAGGTTATAAATTTTATTTTGTTTTATTTTTTTATCATTTTTAGATGAGGTGGAAAGCTCCATTGGAGGGGATAGAGGTGGAAGTATGGAGAGGGATGGGATTGGCGATGGGCTTGAGCAGGAAAATGATGTAGGGTTTTTGCAATTTTTTTATTTTTTAAATTTATTTTATATCTCGATTTGTGTTATTTGTCCGTATACGAAATCATATCAATATGAGTATCATTTCTAGACAAATTTCACATTCCAGTTGTGCTCGCTCGATCCGTTTTGTAATCAAAAGTCATCTTAGTGACTTTAACGACGATCGACATAATTTGAGCCCGAATTAAGTGTCGCTCCAATGTTTGTCATTTTCATTATGCTTTATCATTTTGATCATAGTCGACCTTTCCTTGGGCAATTTTGATATATCGAATGTGCTCGTATAACAATTTGTTTTGCAATCGAGAGTCATTTGAGTGTTTTTGACGGTCGTTGAGATGAATCGAGTCCAAATTTCACGCGTCGCACCGACTGTCCTTCGATTTCACCACTCTTGCTCCTTTTGATAGTAGAAGGCTTCTCAGATGATTTTGATGTTCTAAACGCAATGTCAGATTCCATTTTTTTTAAACAGGCTTTATTTGAGATGAATTTCAAATATACTCTATGCATTCCAAATTTGATCACACAGACATTCTTCGTTTGTTGTTATCGCCATGCCAGATCGACTCGGCTTGTGGAATATAAGTGAGGGTCAATGGTAAGAAGAAGACGAAAAGTTGAGGGTTGCGTTAGGTAATCGACAACCAACATAAAGTTTTTGTGAAAAGATCATGACACGAATCTTTCAAAATTATTCGGTAAATGCTACGGAGTTCTCTAGAATTGACACATTGTATAAACTGGATACAGTAAAAATTGTGCAAGGGTCGCTACACCGGTTGTCCGGTGTAGTGTTAAATAAGTAAGGGCTCCCGCAGTATGAACGAATGCGGCAAAGAAATTAGTGTTTGAAATTAATGCTAGAATATGATCTTGGAGTATGGGTATTCTCATAGGTAAATTAATGGAAGTAGTAGATATTATAGTTTATAAGTAGATAAATACTTTATGCATTCAAGAAACTAATTAGATTATAGAGAATGCTAAGGAGATTGATAGCTTAGGTTTTAAAAATTGGTATTTAGGTGGAGGTCGTATTAGAAATGTTTTATGTGTAATTATGGTTAAGAGTCTGTAAGATAATGTTGTAAAAACTAAAAGAGTTGAAGATAGAATTATAGCTCTAAAGATTGTTGTTAATACTAGGGCTCATAATATTATAAGTGCTTATGTTCCTCAAGTAGGTACAAAAATATACAGAAAAGAAAAATTGCGAAATGGCCGGGACGAATTAATACAAATGCCTCTTGAAGAAAGATTTTTTTTAAGGAGATTTAAATGGATATGTTAATAGAGTAGTGGAAGATTTTAGAAATATTATGTGGTTGGAGTGATTAATAAAGAATATATAATTATATTGAATTTTGCTTTAACTCATGGTTGTTTTATTGCTAATACTTTATTTAAGAAATAATATGGACATATTATTACTTATAAGAATGCATCTAATAAAACAAAAAATTATTTTTTTAATGAGAAAAATAGATTGTTAAGAATGTAAAGATTGTAAGATCATGCCAAGTGAAAATTTAAGTATTCAATATTGATTATTAGTTTTGGACTTTAAGATAGAGTCAGAAGATAAAAAAATATAATGAAATATTATCATAAAATTAGATTGAGGATCACTTAATAATAAATAAAAGTATTTTTATGAGCAGACTTTAAGATTTGAAGATTTAGGATGTTCATGAAGTAGCTAATGCCATCTGGAATAAAATAACAAACAATATTAAATAAGTGACAAAAGAAGTATTAGAGAAACAAAATAATTTTTTTTTATAAATAAAAATAGTTTGTTCTTGAATAATTGTGTGCAAGAAAAAATAAAATATAGAAAGTTTTGATATAAAAGTTGGTTTAGATGTAAAATCTTAGAGAATTAGGAAAAAAATATAAGGTTGACCTGTAGATGAAGAGTATTTTGGTTCACATTTTTAAGAATAAAGGACATGCATAAGAGTGTGCAAATTATAGAAGAATCAAGTCAATCTGTCATACATTAAAATGATGGGAGAGAGAGTATTTGAACATAGGTTTTAAGTCATGATACAAAGATTTCTCATAATCAGTTGAATTTATGTTGGACAAGTCTATTATGGAAGCTATACATTTATTGAGATGTTTGATGCAGAAGTACAGAGAGTAAGGAGGATGTACATATGATTTTTATTGATTTAGAAAAAAGTTTATGATAAGGTTTTAATAGAAGTTCTTTGGAGAGTTCTAGAAAAGAAAGGTGTTGATATGATTTATATTCAAGTCATGAAAGATATGTATACTAGGGCTATTACTTTTGACTAGAATAATGATTGGCCAAGTATTTTTCTATTTCAATTGGATTGCATCTGGGAGTGGCTTTAAGCCCAATCCTTCTGCTTTATTTATGGATGCTCTTGCTGGACATTTATAGGAGGATTTACCTTGGTGTATGTTTTTTGCTAATGATATCCTTTTTGTGGATAATGCTAAAGAAAGAGTTTATGAAAAACGTGAATTATGGAGATTTATTTTAGAGTCTTAAGTCCTTCGTTTGAGTAGATCAAAAAATGAATACATGGAATTTAATTTTAGTAGTAGTAGATTCAGAGATAGAGTTGTAATAATAGGTGATCAAATCATTAAAAAGAATGAACATTTTAGATCTCTCGGGTACATTGCTCAAAGGGACGATAATATATATGGGGATGTTATTATTAGAATTAAAGTTGGATGGCTAAATTGGAGGAATGCATTGGCCCTATTGTGTGATAGAAAAGTACTGCTTAGACTTGGAAGGAAAATTTTATAAGATGGTATTGAGGCCTATAAAAGAGAAGCATAAAACTAAGTTAAGTGTTGCTCAGATGAGAATGCTTAGCTGGATGAGTAGCTTTACTCCTCGAGACAAAATGCAAATCGGATATATTCATGAAAGGGTTAGTTTAGCTCCAGTGACAGAGCCATCTTAGATGGTTTGGTCACATTAAATGCCGACCATTGATTATCCGGTTAGGAGAATAGATGTTTAGATTCGACTTATGTTAAGAAAGGCGAAGGTAGACCTAAAAAGACTTGGGCATGTTGTATAAAAACTGATCTTAATTTATTAAAATTAAATGAAAATATGACACTCAATAGGATACATTGGAGAAATGGGATTCATGTAGCTGATCTCACTTAATGGGATAAAGGCTTGTTGTTGTTGTTTTTGTTGTTAATTTAGTAAGAAGAGACGAGGATTTTGGTATTAAACAAAAAAAAACTTGAATTCTCTTCTTACCATTTTAGCTTCTTAATTGTGGTCTTGGGTCATGATATTATTAGGGTAGTATTGGATCTTTTTTGAAATGTCATTTAAAGATGCAAATAAATCAAATGGTTGTCATTTTTAAATGATATAATATAACATCATAGATGCTACTGAACCATAAAATTCCTATTAACTTGATGTTAGTGTGATGCTTTCCATTTCATCACAAGGCAGTGCACATCCATATTGTGTAATACTTTTATGTGAATGATCTCTGTACTGCACCTATTAAATATTAAAGTTATGGAAAATAAATTCAATGATTATGGATTTCACAAGTAATGCTAGAAGATGCAAAAAATAAATTTATTAATTTAAAAACACTAAACACCAATGAATGATATTGAAGATTTATAAGGTTAAATTCTAACTAGTTGGATTTAAGACTAAATTTGGTGATTAATTCTACCTAAACACAAAAGATTCAACAAATCGCACCCCTCTATATACTATATTCAACATCCCTGCATATGTTCCTCTTAAGTTAAATATAACTACGTAGTTGGAACTTAATATATACTCCAGCATAAATTAATCATCCGCCAACTCTTCCCATTTTAACCCCCAATTTTCCTGCAGATTTTCCGCTTTTGTAGATCAAAATGTCAGATCAAAATGTCACAAGAACTTCAAAATGAAGAGAAATCCTCGGAAGGTGAGATGGACGAAGGCTTATCGACGTTTGCATGGAAAGGATATGACACAGGCACGAAATTTTATAACTTTTCACATGGTTAACATTCCTTGATCATATTGATAATGTGAGCTGCATTGTTTGCCATTATTTTTGAACAACGTCTTGGCACTGCTATTTCTCAATATCAGGATTCCACCTTTGAGTTTGAAAGAAAGCGAAACAGGCCTGAGAGATATGATAGAAATGTCGCCGAGGAAACTCTCAAGGCTATAAAGAAGATTGACAAGATAAGAGTTGCTAGAGAGGCCAGACATCATACAATGAGGTTTGTATTCTTAACAAGCTAATTCATATGTTTTCTCATATTTTCCATTCCATTCTCTTAGGATTTTAGAAAAAAGTGCCAAAAACGGTCCTATGACTCATTTGTAGGGGGGTCGTTTTAGTTTGAGTCTGTAAAAATGTTAGTTTTAGTCTCCAGATATTTTAAAAAGAGCTCAAATAGTTTATATATCAGCCCCCATTAAAAATATCGAAGGACTAATTTGACACATTAATAAACTCTGAGAACCATTTAGCTTTTTTATTTATTTTTTTTCTAATTCTGTCACAGGATGAAGGGGAAGAAAGCCATCGAGCTGCAGGCTGCGGCGAAACAACTGGAGCAAGGCATCCATTTGGTCAAGGCACCGCTCGCCCTTCAAGAGGATCCCTCTCTTACCCTTCCAAAGATCAAAGTCAAGGTTTCCCAGCCCCAAGCAGAGCATCAAATGGAGGAGTAGCGACCAGTTTGTGCTATATATTATATCCAGTGAGAACAACTTTTGATTTTAACTTTTGATCTGTGATTCTAAGTACTATTGTGGTTGGTTTGTTTGCTTCTGTTATCTTTATCATCTTGTCTCAATTGCATTGTTGGAATTGTTGTGGCTCATTGTCATACCAACCACACAGATCTCATGTGTTTACATATTTAACTGGTCAAGTTTGATATTTTACATTTATAACGCAGTGCTGTCGTCGTCTATTTGTGAGAATGTGTATTTCCTTTTTAGAAACTTAGTAATTGTGATATTTTTGATGTGATTTTAAAGATTTGAGTGTGTGGGATGTAATATGAAAGTTTAGGTGTTAAATGTAAATAGGTAAGAGTTGTGGAATTTATGTAAATGCCCAAAAAAGAAGAGTTTGGTCCTGATTAAAGCTGCTAAATACTATTTTGTTCATGAGATGGAGATTTTGATTTTTATAAATATAATATTTTAGTGTCATAATCATATAAAGAAAAGTTATATTTCATTTTTTTAATTTTTCAGCAATAGTTATGTTTTGATGCAATATTACATATAGGGGTGTAAACGAACTGAACACGAACGAACAGAGCTTGTGTTCGTGTTTGGTTCGTTTAACTAACCGAACGAAAAAAAAATTATTCATGTTTGTCTCATTTACTCATCGAACGAATCGAACACGAACTCATTGACGAACCAAACACGAATTGTTCGCGAACAACGAGTTTTTTTGACAGCCCTAATTACATATGAGTGTTATGTATGTAAACATTAAAGTTTAGTTGTTTATATGTAAATATGAAAAGTTTTAGTTTGGAAATAAACCAAGTGTTTTTAGAAGTGACAAATTTAATAAATTTTGAAACTTTATGATTGTGTTTAAAGTGTTGATCAAACTTCTCTAAATACATGCTTTAAGATTATCATTTCATTTTAGCTGTAAAGAGGACAATTTTTTTTAATCTTCATCTTTTATTAAAATAGAATTATTATTTCTATGTACTACTTTAAATTGAAATTTTTTTATTATTTTTAAATTTAATCATTTTAAATCTCATTCAAATTCTTTTAATGTGCATCCTTTTATGTTGATGACATACATTTATGACATGTATCTCTCCCTTTGGTATGCAAACCCATCAACATAATAGGTTGAACGAATAAATAACTCTCCGCCAGACAAACGAAGGAGGTGGTCGAAGATTAAGGTTAAGCAATAGATGAGCTTGGTCAAGAGGCATACTTTTATTTTGAGGCATACTCGTCTCAACTTGGCATTTATTTTAGCTCCAATAAAGTAAACTAGTGTTTGAATGTATATTTGCATAGTTTGAGCGAGCATCCTCATATCTTGTTGTGTATCTACTTTTCTTTATGAGATTCGTGTTTTCATGATCCTGTCATGCAAATATATTATATTTATTTTATTTTAACTTATATAAAAATTATTTATTTGTTTTTATTTATGATGCATTTGATAAAAGAATTGGCCTAAAGCCTTGAAAAATAAAGCCTCTTAATACTTAACCATTGTACATACATTCATAGACACACTGCAATAAAATAATATAAGTGTAATTATAAGTTAGCATTAAAGAACTAATTAAAAGATGATTGTTTGTATAAAATTAGGCGTTTGATCAAACCAAATAAGAGAAATTTGAAAAATAATTAGAATGAAATAAAAAATACACTTGACAAAGGCAAAAAAAGGATAAGGTAGCAGGCCAAGATTACCAAGAGCAATTATAAATTTTGAGGTGTGCAAATAAAACCAACATTTCATAACTTGGCTTGATTAAAGCTCATTTATGAACTCTTAAGTAGCCAAATGAGCTTGAACGCTTTGCAAAATAAACAAACTTAAATAGCGTGTTGTTCGATTCATTCAAGTTCATGAAAAGTATCTTTTAAAGCTCATGAACAAAATCGGTAAGAAGCTTAATTAAAATTCTATCAAAACTCGTTATAATTTAAACATTTATTTTTAAGCTCAACAAACTTTGTTTCATACATGTGTTTATTTTTCTGAACAAGCAACTCGTACAAAGCTTTAAGGATCGATTATGGCTTGTTTATTTTAGTAAACAAGCTACACTAATAAGCTAAATAATCACTATATGAACTGAGCCTAAAGAGAACTCGAGCCAAGTTCGAACAGGATATTGATAAACAAGCCTGAATTCAAGCACATTCCTAACAGCTTGAATCTACTGCTGAGGTAGCCCACATTGCACAATGAAGTGCTTCAAATATAATCCTTTCCAAAACGATGGCAAACAATTACAAATATTAACACCACCTTGTTATGTGACCATCATATCAAACTAATATAAATTAGCAGGAAGAAAACAACTTCATCATCTTCACCAACGAATTTCTTGCATGTTTCTCATTTTCAATAATTAGAGAACATGGAACCAAATATAAAAATGTTTTTTATTTGCAGAACTAGAGAAATCCCATACATATCACACTTAACTGGTAAGTTATTCATATTGAAACAAATGGAATAAGATTCCACTCACAGTAATATGACTAAAATCATTTTTAACATAAAGACATTATATATTAAACGTCTAAGCTCCATAGTATAATCAAGAAGAATCCTTTAATGAAGCCCAGGAATTTGCCTCAATCCAGTTGAAAGCTATTGGGCTAAGGAAAGAATCAGGGATGCCAAAAGAATTAACCACAGCCAGGGCATGAGGCCTTAGGTCGCTACACAGCTTCATCACCTCTTTCCTCACAGCAGCAGCATTGCCGAGTGATAAGTACCCATATCGAAGAAATGATGCATCCTCTTCAATACATATCAAAGCATACATGGATCTTAATAGCTCCAACACATCCTGGTAGAGTTTTAAGTTATCAGCTACAATGTTTCCATAAAAACATTTCACTGCATTCTCTATACAACAATCTATTTTTACCTTCAATGGACCCGTGGCAGATTTCGCTTTTTCAACAAAGAATTGCAGTACAGTTCGTTCGGTAAAGGCCCTTGCCAAATCTTCGGCAAGTTGATAGCTCTAACATTTTAGGAAAAGCATGATAAGGATTACTGCGTTGAATAATATAACCTTAAATATGAAAGAAGCGGAAAAGTGCAGACATAGTCCTGTAACTCTTCGCAGAGATTCATTTTAGTCTCAGAGTAAATATAAGTGTCAATTTAGTCCTCAAAGTTTGGGGACTAATTTGACACTTGTGCAAACTCTAAGACTAAACTAACCCCACGTAAATAGTATTTTGGCCTTATAGAAGAACAGTAAATGAGAATAATCTTTACCAGAAGGACTGCACTTTCTCTACTTTCTCCTTGATGTTGATATTGGTAGACTTCGGCAGCATAGCGTTTCAGCAGATCTCTCTCTCGTAAACAGAAAACATCATTCTGGAAGAGAGGGAATCAGTTGTATGAAAAGAAAAATGGTACATAGTTGGGAAATTAAATCAACATATTACCTGGAATTCAATGCTCCTAAGTGCATGGTTAGTCAGATTAGCTGGAATAACTGGGGAAGGACCATTCATGTGCTCCAAACCCAACCCTTTAAATGGCTGTTTCTTCTTTTGAGCTGATAAATATTCTGATAGTAGTGCTTTGCTAACCTGATTACATAAATATTTTATTGATGATGGAAAATTGAAAGTATGATATAGTAATATTATATTCACAGTACCTGCTGCATGAGCACATTGTTGTCTCCCTCAAAAGTCGACTGCACATCGAATTCACCTTTTAGTATCCCGATACGGTTTTCTGTCTTTAAGCCTTGTCCACCAGAGGCTTCACGACACTCCTGATATTACAGAATCTAAAATTTCAAAATAAAACTCCAAAAACACATGAAGATATGTCTTAAGGTTTCACTTGCCTGAAGTGTCTTCATGTTTTGCCGGGTAAATGCTGCCTTGAAAGCACTGGAATATACATGAATTATCTTATTTGTATCGGGAGATTTATTTACATATATCTCCTTCAGGTAATTGGCAGCAATGCTCATTGCACATCTGCAGGACCAGTTAAAGCTCTTGAAGAAATGAAAATAATATATAATATGCTATTAAAGAGAGAGAGAGATCAAATTTATATGATTTTCAGAAGATTGATGACACAAAATGCTATGTTGCATTGAAGAAATGAAAATAATATATAATATGCTATTAATGATGGCAAATAAAACCATTAAAGAAAGAGAGATCAAATTTATATGACTTTCAGAAGATTGATGACACAAAATGCTATGTTGCAAAGAATAAAACTGATGTTTACGTCTTCGCAATGAGTGGCAGAAGGCGCCGCTGATAACTAGGATAATCCAGAAGTAAAGTCTCAGGCTCGTTTGGTGAAACAGAAAATGCTCGTCTAGTGAGAGAATATCTCACAACAATTGCTAAAGCCATCTGAAAGAAAGGAAAAATAAAATAAAAAGATATAAATATGTATATAATATCAGCATTATTCTGCAAACTATGGTGCATAAAAGCAAACACATTTTCTGTCAAAAATAGAAAATATAACAGACCTTTGATACATAAGCAGCATTGGCAGCGATGGTGACACGACCAGATGTCAATGGGGCCAACAACGCTGCAAATCTCTGGTTTTGACAAAGTTAATTATAATACAAAAGAGTAGTAGAAGCTTTTTGGACTTCAGCACCAGGCAACATACAAAATTTTAAAAAATAAAGCTGTTCTGATGATTTATCAACAAAAACTAAAAGTTATTAAGCATCATTACCTGGTCAGGGTCTTTTATCGCGCTTACATACTGTCCATTCGGTAGCACATCAGCAACGGCGTTCAGCAAGTTCTCCCGAGGAACTCGAAGATTGTCAAACCTAGTTAAACAAAACTTCTCAGATGATTTTACAAAAAATATTTGAAGGAGCACACAATATCAAAAAAGTTTTTCTAAAATTCTACCATATTCGTCCATTATCAACTCCATTCAAACCAATCTTATGGCCACAATCAGCAGTGCGGATATTCGGCATTATATTTCCATTTTCATCTCTGATCTGACCTATAAAAGCATGGACACCTTGACTGGTACCATTAATATGGAGCTGAGAAAAGATTATTGCGTGTGTAGCATGCTGAAAAAAGCATTGGAAGATTCATAAGCCTTATGCTTCTAAAAAAACACAAAGGCAAAAATTCAAAAAAAAAAAAAAAAAAAATTTCTTTTCAACCATAGCAGCACCACCAATCCAATACTTCTGAGCTGATTCACAAGGAGTATTAATGATGAATTCTTGTGTGATTGTGTCATAGGTTGCCATTGTCTCAATTCCTCGTACCTGGAGGCAGCCAGGAACAACAACTGTTTAGATATCTCTTAGAACAAAGTTATAACAAGTAATAAAATTAAAATAGAGCTTCACTTACATTGCTTCCATGCCCCAACTCAGTCATGGCAAAACAACCCTTGATAAGATAATTTTCAGTATCCTTCAAATACTTGTCATGATGATGTTTAGTGCCAAAAAATTGTATTGCCCCACCCCTGTCGACAATTAAAATTTCTATACGTTCAGCAACATGTATATGTGCCTGTTTTGAATTCAGAATCTGCAGAAAGTGCAGTAAAACGATCCGAAGTTTTGCCGCACAAAACAACTACAAGCTTGAATTTCTGGACGGAAAGGCATGAATTCAAAAAAGCCCTAGAAACTATATGTTCCCACCGAAACTCAGCAGAGAATATAAACATATAAAACCTTTCTAACTTAACATAAATCTACAGATTGTAAGAAAGAAATGAAAACAAAAGTGGGAATATCCTATGCAAATCATGATAGATTTGCAAAGTAATCTTAAATTATTCTTCCCCAATTTTTTATTAAGAGGACTCACCACAGAAAGAAATGAACGCCAAGCTTAACAGACAGCGAATGATCGTATAATCCCAGGCACTCCTGCAAGGCAAACTTCCTCATCTCCAAATCCGCCCCCGAACCAGTCAGCCATCCATTGAACACCCCGTGCTGGAGAAGAAACTGGATCCTGCTCATCGTAATCTCTCTCTGCTGCTCCATCGATTGGTTGTAATCCGGCGCTACGAACACCTGATTTCCGCCCCGCCGTCGGGGGCAGAACAGCGAGCTCTCTTCCATGAGTCGAAAAACCCAGTCCCTCGCCTCCACATCGTGGCCGTCTAAGAGCCGCCGCAACTCCCTGGCGTCCAAACTCACATTTTCGGAGCTCTCCGGCGGTGAATAGCTGATACAAGGAGAGAGCTCGAGCGGTGGGAAACCTTTCGCCGGATTCTGGCCGAGATGGCGGATGATGACGGCGGCGCGACGTGAGAAACGGTCGGAAGAAGAAGAGGAGGAGGCTGAGAGATCCATCGCGGAACAGATGGGCCAAATGTGAAGTCTTGCGTTGAGGAAGAAGAAGAGGAGAACAGCAGCGAGACTTGTAGAGGTTGTTGGAAGGAAGAAGAAGAAATAAAGATTTTAAGCAAACTAATTATTACATATTATTAATTATTTGTGTTAGATATTTAAATATGAATTTAAAATTTTTAATTATATTTGATTTTATTTTTTTCTTTATTGAATTGAATCATTTTATATAACTTTTTTATTCATGCTGCTAAGACTTTAAATTTTTGGATAAATTTGCTAAAATTTAAATTTGAATGATTTTTAATTTTATTTTAAAAATTCATAGTTTATAAAATATTTTTAATTTATTTAATTAATTTCATTTTATTGTTTTAGTTTTAAAAATAAATATATTTGCTTAGAAAATTTTGGTGGATACTAATATTTTAACTTTATATTTATATTATAATATTTTTGTCTTAGAATTTAGACATAAAAATGTATATTTATTTATTTTAAATAATAATAATACTTTCAATATAATATAATAAATTTAGGCAATATGCATGCAAAATTAAAGTTTAAATATTAGATTTATAAAAATATAGTATGCATGCAAAATTAAAGTTTAAATATTAGATTTATAAAAATATAAGAATTGTGTAATATATAAGTAAATGTTTTTAATTTGGGAAATTTACATGCATACCTAACACCTAAATTTTAATTTTAACAGATGAAAATTCCAATCCAATTTTCTTTTATATTTTTCATTTTATTTTTAATTAATATATATGGGTGTAATCGAACCGAACACAAACACGAGTTTGAAACTTAGTTTGTTTGAAATAAGCTCGTGTTCGAAATTGTTCGTGAAGTCAGTGTTCGTGTTCGTTTCTTAACAAACGAGCCGAACACAAGCATAACACAAGCTGTTCGCGAACGACGAACCAGTTTAACATCTCTAATATTAATATATATAGATAATATATTATATTAATTATATAACTTATATTATATAAATATATAATATCTGTATTACTATATTACTAATATAGTATATTAATATATTATTATTATTAATTTATTATATATTATAATTTATAAAATTTAATTTTTTAAAATATCATAAATTTTT
>NW_018164602.1:25620-26188 GCF_001263595.1 Phalaenopsis equestris | reverse complement strand
GGGGTGCCCGTAAGAGGTGGCTTGTTGGTTGGTAGTTTCGGCTTAAGTCCTCTCTGTCCCGAGTTCGAATCCATCTGGGTCGAATTAACATATATGAAGTGGACAAGCACATGTTGTCGTCCATCATTTTTTAACTATATATATATGATGTGTGCTAGAAAATTTGCGGCGGTAGAGTAACAGTCTATCGTCTTAGCGTTTTACGAAAGTTCAACACGCACATAGATGAAAGAGAAAACAAGCGGTGATGACTCCAGAAATTTTTACGTGGAAAACCCGTTAGGGAAAAACTACGGGGTCTGGCCCAGTTGCAAAAATCCACTATTGATTGATGATTACAGAAATCCCTTGTCCCACAGACTGGAAATGATAACTATATTTTCCAGATTACAATGTGGACTAACGACGTCTGGTTGGAGGTGATTGATGACGGTAAGTGGAGGTCAACGACGGTCGGTGGTGGTCGACGGTCGGCGGTGGTCGTCTGAGGTTGGTAGTGGTCGACGGTCGGCGGTGGTCGGCGGTGGTCGATGGGGGGCGGTCGGGGTCGGCGGGGATGGACGGGGGG
>NW_018164602.1:24528-25556 GCF_001263595.1 Phalaenopsis equestris | reverse complement strand
TCATGAGATGGATGGGGGTCTATTGATAATATTATGGGTGCAATTAATGCAGGAATATGAACCATTTTGATCGGACGGTCCGGAGAGGTTCCTTCGATCATATAATATTTAATGGACATTTGAGTGCCTTAATGATATCAAAATTGAGTGATCCTAGGCTCGTTGGATTCGTCTTGTCGAGCCATTCGATTTGAGTATAAACTTGTCAGATTTGGTAGCCGTTTGACTTTTTAAATGTTTTCATAAATCTTTTAACTGTGGCTTAATGACTTGATCTGGGCTTGATTTGACTTGGATTGGGCTAGTTTTCATATCATTAGGTCTGTTTCATTGAACAAGTCTGTTTGACTATAAGTTCGTTGAAATCAGAGCTCTGGATGACTTTTATCAAGATTTGAATGTTTCTTGCTTAAAATATCATCTCGAGATTCTTGTCATGCCACGAGATTCGTGTTGGATGATAAAAAATTTGTTGGTTGTGTATCAGTTGCTCTCCTATTTTTGGGCGAGACCATTTTTATCGTCTGAAAATATCAATATCCAGAGTATTTATGTATAATAATATTTATATCTTACTTAGTTAAAAATAATTTTTATTCTTATATAAATAGAAAGTTGAACTCAGCTTGGTTAGTATCTTTTGTTCTATGTGGGAGAGGGGGGGTTTGAATCGCGCCTAAAACAAAATAAATAATATTTTATAAAAAAATTTAAAGAGATTAAGGAATTTGAAAGCGCAAAAGAGAAGGAATAAAAATTGAAAAGATTTTTTTTTTGGAATATGAAAAGTTTTATTATTATTCTTATTTATGAGCATTTAATGCTTGCACTTCTTTTCAGATTTCTATATTAATGTGCATTTATTGGCCAAGACTCTTTTTAAACCATAAATAGGGGTCTCAAGAAGAGGGTGGAGGTGTGGCGGTGTGTCGTGGTGATGCGTTGCGGCGGGGCAACCAGTTGCGGTGGCACGACGCGGCGGTGCGGCGGCGCGACGCAACGGTGCGGCGGGGTAACTCGTTGCTGCG
>NW_018164602.1:22311-22773 GCF_001263595.1 Phalaenopsis equestris | reverse complement strand
TACTTCACCTGGTCTGTAATATTAGGAGCTTTCTACACATATAAATCATTAGAGGAATTTCTGGGTAACAAAATTTTGAAATAAGTATAAAACTAAAACATTAAATAAGCACAATATTTCCTAACACAACGACAAAACAAAACAATTAAAATTAAAATGTGAAATAAAAGTCACATTACATTACAATCCACAAAATACTACTCAACATCTATTAAACTACACATGCACATTTAACTATAACACTAACTTTATAACAAAAATTAAAATTATCCAAGTACGACATAATAATAAAAATGAAAGTCCAAATATACATAAACATTCATTTCTATTTCAAATAAAATCATAGAAATAAAAGTACAATTATAAGTACATCAATTACATTCAAATATCAAAATCCCAAACTATGTCTTCATCGCCTTGATCACCTGGTGGATTGGGTTGATACTGAGTATATCGGGGGCA
>NW_018164602.1:0-22211 GCF_001263595.1 Phalaenopsis equestris | reverse complement strand
TTGAAAGTATTAAACAATATTTAATGACATCTCCTCGGGTAAACTGTTGATACTTTATACCACAGTCTTAGACGACTCACTCAGATACTTGTTAGCCCAAGTCAATGATGAGGGTAAGGAAAACACACTATATTACTTGAGTCGTCATCTAAGACCGGCGAATGTGAAGTATCATTCTGTTGAGAAATATTGTCTAGCTTTGATTTTTTGCCGCTCAAAAGTTTAGACATTACATGTTTTTTCATAAGATCAACCTGATCTCGAAGTTTAATCCGTTGCAGTATTTAATGACCCACCCGATGCTTTCCGACAGGTTAGCAATGTAATAGATGATTTTATTGCAATTCTATATAACATTTGTACCCCTTCGCACTATCAAAGGGTATATTCTAACAGACTTCCTTGCAGCCCACCCACTACCAGCTGGGTCCCCCCTCAATGTCGACTTTCCCGATAAAAAAGTAATGCATGTGGAACAACCTAATGCTCAATGTTGGAAAATGTAGTTCGATGGGGCTTCATCAGCCAGAAAAGATAAATGATTGCAAATGGTGATGCCCGATAAGGCAGGAATTGGTCTAATCTTCGTTACATCGGATCAAGGGAGGTTGATGTTCTCTTACCACCATTCGATGAGGCTTCATCAGCCAAAACATGGATAATCTACATAAGCTGAGAAAAGAGGAAACACTAAAGGCAATGACCGAGGATACTGAGGATTGACGCCAGCCGTTTGTTGAGTACTTACAAATATGAGTGTTACCGGGGGATATGTCAATGAGATACCAAGTCAAGAAGAGGGACATGTCATATGCCTTAATCGACAACGTTTTGTATAGAAGATCCTTTGATCAGATGTGGTTAAGATGTTTTAGCTGAACAGAAGCACAAAATATCATCTAAGAAGTGCGTGCAAGATTGTGTGGTGCTCATCCGTCGGGGTCAAAGATGAAGATGAAAATCAAGAGATTTAGATATTATTGGCCAACAATGATGTCAGATTGCATGGAAACAGCTAAGAGATGTCACCAGTGTCAGGTACATGGAGTGGTCTTGCACCAACCTCCGAACGTGCTACATCCAACGATCGTGTCATGATCATTCGAGTGTTGGGGTACAGATATAGTGGATCCTATAAAGCCTCCATCTTCTAAAGGACACAAATTCATTCTCGCAGCTACGAATTACTTCTCAAAGTGAGCAGAGACAGCGTCACTACAGGAAGTTACAATACAACATGTTCTTCAGTTCTTCAGAAATCAGATTGTCTACTGTTTCAGTGTTCTACATAGGATCATTTCAGACAACGGGTCCTCCTGCAAAAGCAAGAAGATCAACAGTTTTGTTAGACGACACGAAATAGATTGGAGATACTCCACGATTTACTATAAAAAAACATACGACTTAGCAGAAACCTTCAACAAAACACTAGTGCAAATTTTAAAGAAAACATTAGATGATAATAAAAGAGGATGACACGAGAAACTGTTAGTCCGTTGTACATTGGCCTCAAGTAATGCAGGGGTGCCCAAAGCAAGGATAATCGAATGATAATGATCATCCGTTCATAGGCCAATCGAGTAGGCTACTGATTATTAAGAATCGACCGACGCGAGGTCAACCATCCCAGAGGACGACGAATCGGAGACCAACCGACATGAATACAAATGATTACAGGCCAATCAATCGGGAGCGACCGACTTAAAACCAACTGATCAAGAGTTAGATGACTAAAGATGAGCTGCATGATCCGATATATAAGTGTCCTTTCACAATAATTCTAGCCCTCTACAAAAAAAATAAAAAAAAATAAAGTTATTTTTGAAATCGTGGACAAATAAGACTCCTTAAAGCTCTCTCTACTTCATAATCTCATTTTACACTCTAATCCCTGGGTGTGATTCATGAACAAGTCTAATTTCAATAGAGTTATAAACGAGTTAAGTTGATTAGTGAGCTAGCTCAAATTCCATTAGATAAATGGCTCAGGAATTGAGATCAACTAACTAACTAGCCAAATTTAAGCCAACTCCAATCCCAATCTTTAGCTCATGAGTCAAATCATTTTAAAATATTAATATAATTTAAAATAAAAGAAATTAAATACAAAATTCATAAAAAAAACAAAACTAAAATCATTTTCTCCCCGTCTTCTACTATATAAATCGATCAATCAAAGCACAACCATGGTGGCTCTCCTGCGCTCCTTTACATCCCACGCTGCTCTCTGCTGCACCAAAGAATTTCACCGGCCCTACTGATTTTTTCGCTGTTTGCCGGTAATGGCCGCTGCCACCGCTGTTAGACCTATTCTCCGGTCTGCTGCCATTCGGAATGCGACGGCGAGGTTCGCCTCGAAGACCTCCGGTGCTCGCTCTCCGTGTCTGATTCCCAAGCTTGGCTCCACCACTCCTCGATTTCTAAGGTACAACCCTCACTTCTTTCATACTTTTCTGACTTGAAATATCTTTTTTGAATTGAGATTTTATCTTTTGGCTTTAGGTCTTCGGTGGTAAGTTGTCTCTGTTTGGAGTCGGTTCTCCCAATGCACAGCGCGACATCATCAGCACTTATGATCTCTTTGCTGTCTATTTCCACCCATGACATTGGGTTCCTCTCGAAAGGTATTATAAATCCACTCCGTCTGAATCCGCCATGCTTCACTCGAATATGCTGTTATCTTTTTATTTTGTGAAGTTAGGTCCCGGGTTTGTGTAATTGTGTGGTTGGGGGAGGGGTGAGATGTGTAAAATGATTAAGTAATATAAGGGAGGCTAGCGAAATATTATTTCTTTTTTAAACGAAATATTAAACAATGAACATGAGCATATTTCTTTCCTATTGTTCAAACACAAAAAGAAACTGCTGGAGGGGAAAACTTAGTGGCTAATGGTCCCAAGCATTGCAATTGAGAGTGTCACAGCTGAATTCAAATTATGACGAAATTGGATAATGGAAAAGCATACCTGTCTATAGACTTGTCGGATATTTGGTACATTGAAAGGTTAGTGATTTCAGAAGAATAAGTGTATAAATTGGTTCCAAGGTCCAAAATGAGCCTGAAAATGCAACATTAAATATTTAATTGATGGATTCCAATTACTTGGAGCGAGTATCTCTATGGTGTTTCTATGCATTTAAATTTCAATCCTTCCATCTATTGGCAATGCAGCAACTTGATAGGTACAACTGGCAGGTGCTGAGGCTGAGAAATATTTGGAATAAATTTCACTGAGGTTTTTGAAAATTTCAGGCCAGCCAACATGATTGTAATCTTACTAAAAGGGGAATAGCTAGTGCAACGGACTCTTAAGTATTTTTCCTGCATTCTTTATAACATTTTTAGTTAGTTGCTTTATGCTATTAGATATAAATTTTTCATTCTCAGGGACAAGGCCTAAAACACCATAGATGATAAAAAAATTGTTCGTTTTAATAGCCTGGGAATATGGTTCCAAAGGATTTGAATAAGTGGCTTTGTGGGATGGGGTGGTGTTGGAGACCTCATTAAACTAACATTGAAGAAGTGCTCTGCATCCAAGATAGGTTAGAAAGTTACTTCAATATTTTGTGTTCAAATTAGATGAAATATATAGTCAAAATGGCAATTATTACTTTTTTTTTATTAATGGAATGCTCCCCATAAACAGAACTGTTAGGCATTGTTTACAATTTTGGGAAGTATCATGAAAGTTTGTGGCCAAATATATTTCAATAAGAGTAATATGAATGAATGACTTTAAATTCACTTTTTTGTCTCCAGGCTCAACTATTGAAATGAATCTAAATAATTTTCTCTGATGGAATAGAATGCCCATTTTGACTAGGGCCATAATCACCGATGATCTAGTAGCTTAATAGTAGTCCCATCTTCATGAATGATACCAAAAATTGAATTTGAAGAATATATGGATTAGTTTGTGACTTTATAGCTTTTAAAAATTAACCAAAACTAGTAATCAAATCCCCATGGCAATCAAAGTGAGGTGATCACTTATGCACACACCTTAAAAATCGGTTCAGATGGAATGACATTCTTGAGAAGAGACATGAAATTTAGCTTTTATGGATAAATTCATAAGAACATAATGGGATTCATTAAGTTGGGGTGTCTAATCCTTCAATCTCAAATTGGCCATGATCGGAATAATCTGCATGTTGGGGCGACTCTTAGAAATTTTGCCGATATGAGATAATAAAAAAAAAAAGAGACGCCAACTCAAAATCTCTTTTTCGGAAAAATTAAGTGTTAGTTTATCTTGATCAGAGGATGGCAACTTGTGTTGAGTTATTGAATCTCATTGGAAATATATAGGGAATCAAAAGGATACGACAGGTTAAAGATTGGGACTTTTATTGTTCTAACAATTTTTATCAATGAGCAATGAGTACAAATTTTAAAGAATAGATGGGATGGATATCAAGAAAAGATTTGAAGCTAGAGGGTGTGTGGCCTCACAATGTTGGCCACTAGATGATTAACACAAATTAACAAATGGTGATCCAAATTGAAGCAATGATGATGCCACCTTAGGTGTCGAGGTCGGATATGACATGAATGGGAATGCCAACTTCTGGAGTGATGATTATTGAGTTGAGCGTAATAATTAGAGTTAATGTGTCTAAAATTGTGTAATTTTACATATTTTTTATACTAATTAAGTTATTTTTAACATGGAGTCAAATTGGTGGAAGATTTGAGAAGAAAAAAAATATATGCAGGTATAGCACCACAGTGCCAACCACCCAATGCCACAATGTTGGATATTGCTACATGGAGAAAATATTCGAGAGCTTAGTGTCACAAATTGGATTCGGAGTGCCACATTGCTAAACCAGTAGCGTTAGTGATGACCAAACATGAGAAAAAACTTGAGTTTGGCATCGTAGCACTATATTTTTAGCATCATGCACTGTAAGTCAAGCAATGAAACACTTAAAAAGGAGCATGGATGCTCCATTTTGTGAAAAAAGAGGCCTAAAAAACTAGATAGACGCTAGTTTGCATCATTGCAGCATGACGACTGACATGATAGTTTTGTGTTGGTTTCGGAGTAGGCCACAAGGAGTTATTGGATGGTTTGAGAGTGGTTGCACATTATGAATAATATAGAATTAGTAGGGGTTTGTATTCTGTGGGAGAACATCGAGGGCTTTAGTAGTTAGTGAGCGTGAGTGTTAAAGTAACCAGGAAGAACTTGTGGAAAAACTTCTTGAAAGTGGAAGAAGAGCATATTTAACAAGGAAATTATGGTTTTATCTTTCTAAATTTTTTGTATTTGACTTTAATTTTGATTTATTCAAGATTTTTTCTTTGTTTTAATGCTTATGATTAGTGTCCAAGTATTTTTACTTTTTGACTCTGGAATTTCCTACTTAATTTTCTGCATAGCATGATGTGTTAGAATTTAATTTTAAAATATCGTTCAACTTCTTCCAATTCCATTGAGTAATTGTACCAAACATATAATTATTTCAAACTTAATTTGATCTATTTACCTCAACAGAGACATGGAAGAACAATAGGAGAATTTTAACAAAAATTCAAGTTGTGCAACCGTTCATCTATTTGAATTTTTGTAATCCGTTAAAAAATTGTGTGAATGCAATCATTTTGCTTAGTTCCTATAGACATATAGTGAATTATGTTGATTAGGCTTTCTAAGATCTAGAAGGAGACTAGTAATAAAACTTGATCTTGATTGACAATGAATCTTTGTAGTAATTCATGTCAATGTATAAAATCGGGAAAGAAAATCACAAATCCAACGTGCCTTTCTCTACCTGAAAATCACTATGCTTGTAGAAGTCTATATAAGCATTGATTTGTGAATTATTTTATTTGGATAAAAATTAGGGTCAAATCGTATTAGTAATTAACTTGTTGGTATTAATTTCTTGTGATCCTCGAGAGAAATATATCTTATTCATTTTATATTACTTGAAAATGGCATGTACATTTATGTATTCCATAAAAATTGGTCAATGATGCCCCTCAGCGAATGCATGATCATACCAATAACCCATAAGGAGAGTAGACAGTATGAGTGATCACAGTTGTGGAGGGTGTGAGCGATGGAGTGTAGCTACTATAGTTGTGAAGATTATAGACTGCAAGTGTCAGGGTGCAAGAAGTGAAAGCCTCGCGCAAGGGTGAGGAGTGCAAGCAATCCCCACACGTGAGTGTCGTAGCACAAAGAAAGGACAAATGTAGCAAGCGAAGTTGCAAGTAACGAATGATAATATTAAGTGCAAACTAAATCGCTTCGCTCCTTATGGAGGTGATGAGTAATTAAGCTTATATTTGTGGTGGTTGAGAGCTAGCTTAGGTTATGGGAACTATTTTAGGGTTGAGGAGAGAGGGGAAGGCTTATAATTATGGTTTGAAAGAGTAGAACAATAACTTCCTCATTTGTGGGAAATTATGATTTTCACCACTAAACTCTTAATTGTGGACAAGTGAACTTTAAAAACTATCAAGCTAAAGAGAATTCATTAATGCATGAAAAATTCATTTTAAATTTTACATAAAATTTAAATCAACTAAGAAAACTTAAATTTAAGGGAAAGAATTTAAAATCCAACGGAATGGGAGATGGTTGGTGCTCTTTCAATTGTAATTCCTTTGAAGGTTATTGCACCCACCCCAACTCTTAAATGATGCAATTGTTCTTGTATTGTGGAGGAAGCCTGGGATTCTATTTTCAATTTGAGGTGATGTGGCTTCCAACACTTGAATTTAATTTTGGATGCTCTACTAAGCATGACAAAACACGCACCTTGTATTTAAAAAGTAAACACATAAGTTATCGAAAAAAAATAGTTATAAAGCTCTGCAAGGTGATGGGATTTGATTTTAACTTTTGTCACCATATGCACCACTTGATATTTTGCATCGGCTTAACCCAACCATGAAGAATTCTAATTCAAAGAATTGAAATCAATTAAGCATCCATCAAGTATGGTGCATTCTTCTCCAAATCTTCCTTAGTCATCCCAAAGTATAATAGTAATTACAATTTGTCATGGAACCTGTGTGGGTGTATCTTGGACTTATGGGACTTCATTAATGATCATAGCTTTAACCTCAAAGAAGGTTGATTGAGATGACAAATATAATGGTAATCACACCTCAAAGAAGGTTGATTGAGATGATAAATATAATGGTAATCAAAATCTCTCATAACAAGGGAAGTATGCAAGTTTTGAGGTTGTTTAATTTTTTGATTTAGCAAAATAATTTCAATATTAAAAAAATGTACTTATAAACATGTTAGGTGGCAAGTCAAGAAAACAATCATTAAGCTCAAGTTTTCTTGCATTTTTTAAGGGATCCCATACCCTTGCTTATTTTTTTTTATATTTGGTAGTAACATAGCATTAAGGATGAATGCTAATTAAAACACAATGCACTTTATTGCAAATAGTTTATACTTTATCACTTTAGCATATTTAGTAATGTTCATCTGTCTTTATTACCTTTCATTAGCATGAAGACAATTTTTTTTTTGTAAATGTGAATACAAAATTAGGAAATACATGACATGAAATATTCTTAGATAAAGTTTATCGAGTTTGTAACCATATAAAAATCTAGGGGGATTTATATGCATAGCATACAAAACTTCTTATATTACATATTTCACACCCAAACTTATCATTTTGCATTTAAAGGACCTAAAGTATTATATATGCTAAAAAATAACACTCGTTAAAAACAGTAATTCCAGTACCCTTCCCCCTCTTGTCCATCATTGATTCCAGCAAACTATCGGTGTTCATGACGTGGGGAGGGGGAGGGGGAAGGGGAGGGGGGTGGGGAGAGGAGAGGTATCCCATTTAAGCAAGATTAACCTAAATCCTACAAAACAACAAAAATAACGACTTTAAATCCTACAGATGTTAAATTCTATTACAGGATTTAATGGCAGTGAAGAGAGTGATGGGTGGAGGGGGGAGAAATGGGGAGAAATATGAGGGCTTCCTTCTACAATGACTTCGGGCAGGAGCTAAAGGAGAAAGAGGTGAGTTTCGGAGGTCTTTTTTTGTACACCGCAAAAGGGGAAGAAAGATGAGGGCTACCTTCTTTAATGTCTTCGGGTAAGTGCTGAAGGAGAAATATGAGAGTTTCATAGATTTTTGTACGCTGCGATCTAGAATTTGAGAGGTCTTTGTACGTTGCAATCCCATCGTTGTCTTTCCCAGCTAGCTCTAGCTGGGAATGTATTGCATTGTTTGGTTAATGAGAGGGGGAAAGGGACCGGCGTTAATGTTTTTAATGTGAAGCGTTATTTTTTAGCAGATTTAATGTTTTAGGTGCTTTAAATGTAAATTGGTTAGTTTGAGTGTGAAATTTATAATATAAGGAGTTTTGGGTGCTTTGTATGTAAATCCCTCAAAATTTTAAATGATGATCTGTAGTTTTGAAAATTGTATAGGTATAAGCAAACTCAGAAGTAGATAAATGAATATCTCAATTTTCAATGTTTTGCCTCCAAGACATCTAAGTAGGATTTCTAAAGACCTTTTTATTATCGTAATTTGCCCATCCATTTCGGGATGAAAGGTTGCTAAAAACTTTAGTTTAATATCAGTTAAACTTTACAATGTCTTCTAAAGCTAGGAAACAAACCAAACATCCCTATAAAAAATTATCATTGCCTCTTAGTGTTTGTTCTAGGTAACCCTAAAATGAAAACTATAGAAATATTCTCTTATGTTCTATAAGTAGCAGATGAGGCAATGTATTTCTCAAATTTTATTTTGTAGTCTTATCTTAAATGTGTAAACATAGTGCTGTGCAACTGATATCTCTATGTTCTTTCTCACTAAAGGCCAATGAAATCTAATCTTCATGAGACTAATGTGGTTCTCTCTTTGCTTTTGTAACCAACCATCTTACTATAGTTTGATTCACTAATTAGAAACTCTCAAAATGACCTAGAAATAACAATGGCTTTCCCATATAGTAATATCCATCAGTCATCATAAACGAACCTATGAAAATGAAATGTTTGCACTTTATAATCATAAAGTAAAATGTCGAAATTCAGATCCAGGGATTAATCATCTATAATTCTATCAAATCTAGGAATTTCTATTTATAATAAAATTATATCATTATGGGTATTTTATACAATGCATCAAGGGATTTTTTTCTCTATTCCAGGCTTACATTGTTATGCAAATGAATTCTCCTGTGAAAACTCAATTCATTTAATATATTTATGATATTTTTTTGTGTTTATGAATTTCAAAGAACGTTGATAATAGTTAAGATAAATTTTTAGTGCAACAAATAATATCTCAAACATTTTAAAGATTGAATGATTGTATGGAATTCACTATTATTGTTGGTGTATTGTTAATTGAGATCATTGAGGTTTTCATTGAAGAATGCAATGGAGCAGCTGTCCTTAGTAAGTATTCATCCTACTTTTATGTTGAAAGCATCACTTCAAAGATTTTAGCAAAATAAAGTAATCTTTAAAGTGGTGAAAGGACATGAAACTTCCATTCGAGCATACGCTTTCTTAACACTAGCATGCCATGCAAATTTATCTCTTTAAGTTGCCAATAATGGCAGCCACTATAATGCTAAAGTTTCTAATGAACCTCCTATAGATCTTTGCTAAACCATAGAAGCTAACTATTAGAAAAGCTTTTCATAGTAGGTGGGGACATTCAATAATTTTATTAAGCTTTGAGGGTTAGGATTTCAAATCAAAAGATGGGTGTACTAAATTCTAACAAAATTACTTCTTTTTGCATGAAGAAACTTTTTTTTATATTTTTAACTTTTCTTCCCTCAGCTTAATTAAGGGTAACATTACTGAGCCAACAAATTAGAGACCAGAACAAGCACGAATGCAACTTCCTTTACATGAAGTGAATTGAAGTCAAGTCAGAAACTCTTTTTTTTTTCAAACATTCAAAACTGACCCTTTCTAACCTAAAATCAAATGGAATCATGGCTACAACAAACTCATTAATAGGAAAATCTAAAACATTAAAATCAAAAGAATTGTCCTTTAACTTGTAGGGATCAAATCACCACCAATTGATGTTTTACATTTATATTTTGACTAAGCATGGGTTTTAAATCAGAACTAGATTTGTGTGGTATTGATGGTGAAGATTTGAACATTGCTTACCCTTGAGAAGGCTTTATGATATTGTCCTTATGTTTGAATACATATTTATTGTCCTAGCTTTTAATGTATAACATTCATATTATATGGAAAATATCCACCTAACATGATGTGGGATCTATCCATGGGAATGGGATCACATCAAATATGCTCCCCATATTCTCTTATCAAATCAAATATGCTCCCCATAACCTATTTTCTTAATAGGCGGTAGACATCTATTAGAAGGATATATAAGTGTGTTTCATCTAACTCATATGAAAGGGTTTAGGATGTCGTTCAACTTTTAAGTTTGTCCTTTTAGGTGTATGGGTAGAAATAACATTCACAACATTCCTGCCATCAATCACTTATCTACACTTCTCCTTACATGTGACAAATGCTAAACACATTCATTCTCCAATTCTCAGAATCATTCATAGTTCTAATTAATTCATTACATCAATTGATTTAATGATTTTCAATCTCTTTATTAGATAATGGTATATCGTAACGTATCTTTTTCAAGTTATCATCCTCAGTGTTTTTAATCACTTTTAAAATGAAGATTTATACCTTGCACCGATTTCTTACATACTCTTTCTTATAGCACTTGAAACAAATGACTCCTTGGTGTTTTTAGTGCTGCGGTTTTTGGTGATATAGGTACTAGTTGGGAAGGGTTCTAGTGGTAGATCTTGAGGCAGAAAAAAATTTCACCAACCTCTAAAACAATTAAATTCTTTTGTTTAGAAATTATACCATATGTATTTTGCATGTTTAAAAAACATCTTAGCAAAACTCAATCTGGTAATCATTGCTATTTACCAAGCAAAGAACTCTTCTATTCGGGTTAATCGGTCTAAGAACTTATCGAGATTATGGATTTCATCACAGGCAAGGGATTCTTTTTAATATTTCTTGAACGATCATTAAAATCATTAGCATTCCTAACATGATTTTCATTTCTATTTAAATTTATTTTGACTAACATTCTCATATGTCTTCTAGCAAATTATTCTAAGAACTTATCAGGATCATTGATTTCATTCTAGCAAGGGCTTCTTTTGTAATTTTTCTTGAAGGATCATTGAAAGTATTAGCATTCCTAAAATTTTCTTTTCTATTTTTATTTCTCTAAGATGACATTCTCATAGCTTGATGGCCATTTTTGGTTTTGTTGAAACCCATTTTCTAGGTTATTTGTCATGACATGAATAAATTGTATAGGGCAGGAGGCTGTGCTGGAAACCTAGGAGTCATTTTGTGCACTTAGTTCACAATATTTTGCATTTCTTTTCTCTACTCTTCCACATATTTGCATTTTGTTCCTATGTTCCTCTATTAAATCTTGGTTCAAACTTTATCCTCTACAATTTTATTTCGACTCTCAAATTGATCCATTATGGCGGACTTGGGTGATATGTTATGCAAATAAAGTTAAATATATCTTCTTTTTGTTTCATTGAAACTCATTTTCTAGGTTATTATTATTCACGACAGGAATAGGTTGTGTAGGAAAAGGAGGTTGTGCTGGAAACCTGGGAGTCATTTTGTGCATTTGTTTCTTCATATTCT
This sequence comes from Phalaenopsis equestris, assembly GCF_001263595.1. Taxonomy (NCBI): domain Eukaryota; kingdom Viridiplantae; phylum Streptophyta; class Magnoliopsida; order Asparagales; family Orchidaceae; genus Phalaenopsis; species Phalaenopsis equestris. The sequence continues at coordinate 10,503 of NW_018164602.1, read as the reverse complement.
GCATTTATTTCTTTGCTCTTCCATCATATGTTGTAGTTTGCTACTATATTCCTCTATTAAATCTCGGGTTCTAACTTTAGTTTCATTGATTCTAGTGGATAAATCTTTTGCTATTTTATTTTGACCCTCAAAGTAATTCATTGTGCCAGACTTGAGTGATATGTTATGCAATAAAGTTAAATAAAAGCATAAGCAAATAAGATCTTATTTTTTAAAATGGAAACATGTTAAATGCCACATATGATATATATATGTATATGTTAAAAAATTTTGGCGTTTTTTTTAAATAGAAATAAACTAAAAAAATTTAGCAAATCATTCAAAGTTGAGAAAATTTGATTTCAATATTTTATGATTTTAAACACAATTTAACGGTGTTGCAAATTTTTTCCTTAGGGGAACATACTTTCACGCTCTGGAAAAAAGTTAAGTAAAATTTAGCAGTGCTAAGCTACAACTAGACATTGGCTAGGTTACAAATTATGATGCATAAACACTCTGGGTTAATGCAATATGCATTATTTGACACATTTCGGGCACAAACATATTTGATTAAAAAATAATTAAAAATGGATATGCATGTTTGACAAGCACATCCTAAATAATTTGATTAAAATTTTATTAAAGATAACATTGAAGTAATGATTAAGTATACATTATAAATTATTAAATTTAATATTTTCTCACGTCTTGCGAAATTCTCTAATCTTAACTCTTCCCCTTTTGGTTGTCAAGCCCACGGGCCTAGAGTTTTGGGATCAACTCACCTAGCCCTTGCATGAAGACCAACCCCTTGAGCATCAATGTTCCTTTATTCATATCATGCTTAAGTAGCCATGGTATGCATTCTTCGTGACATTTTTTTTGTTGTGCATGCTATGTTTTCTCTATCTGTTTCTCCAATTTATGAGTTTATCTCATCCTATTCCATGCTTAATGAGGTTGCGCTTATATTTGTATTGATTTTCTTCAAATATTCTTTCGGCATTTAGTAACTAACATAATTCTGCAAAGAAGGGCAAAAGAAACTTTAGTTGCTGATTTAAGAAGCTTTTTCACATTCTTCAATTTTTTTTATTCTCATTTTCTTTCTGTCATTCTGCGTAGGATATGGTTAGGTACTTTTTTTTTTTCGGAAGTTTGTAGATTATGATTTGTTATGTGGAAATGCTTCTTTAGCTTCTACTATTTAAAATATATTTATGAAGCTGTTCTTTTAAGTAGGTATGATAGATTAATAGATAGTGCAAATGTAAATATTGAGTTATTTTTGAATTTAGTATTCAAATTTTGAATTTATCTCCTCAAGTTAAATTTTGTATTTCTATTTGCATAAGGGGATGCAGAAGATATATAAATTATAATGTTGTGTTTAATGTGCCTTTTTATATAGAATTTTTGTCCTATATTCTCAACAATAGATATGTTTCATGTTTGTAGAGATTATCAACATATATAGAATTGTTATAATCAGTTAGGTCATACACAAATTTTCATATTCAGATGAGTGATATATAAATCATTGTATTAAAAAGTCACATATTTTAGATATTAAATATCAAGTATATATCATTATATTTGATATTCATTTCTTTAGATATATATTGTTTACTTTATTGGCGTACTTGGTCCATACTAAGAAGCATTGTATCAAAGCTCTCTAACTCGTCAACACCTAGATGATAAATTAGGTCAACAGGATCATTGAGCTAAAATCGAGTTGGGCTTTGTTAATCTCCATCACGCTACGTCAGACAGAAATGCACTTCTTGGTATTGATAAGTTCAAACACAAGTGATTTACTTAGGATTTTAATATGTTGACAAAGTCTTGGAGTCAACTTACAATGTGTTATGTTGTCCCTTAAATATCAAATTGAAGTATGCTGGAAAAATCCATTCAATGGATATAATGCATATTGTATTTTAATCATGTTAGTCCGAGAATTAAATCAATAGTAGTATCATTGAAGGTTAAATGTATATCATGAGACGTGACATCATGATGTTAAACAAATAACAAATATAATCATTTAAAGATACATGATTATGTGGCATGAATCTAAGATCAACTAAGTGCATGATAATATTCATATATTAGGAGTCAAGGAACTCCTAATAGATATAAAGAAACCCCGCTAGCTCTACCACTCTAAATGTCGTCAAAGACTAAAAATATATCATGACACAAATAACATTTATAACTCTAAATAAGGAGCATGTGTAATTATATGAATATGCATCAGGAATCCAAGATCAAGTAAAGACATAATAATATTCATATATTATGGGCCAAGGAGCTCATAATTGCTATATAATAATTGTGCGTCCCTACCTTAAACCTCAGATGTCCATGAAAATCAATGCACTTGAATCTGATTACATCAAAGAATTCCCAACAAATTTATGGCTACAAATAATAATTTTAAACATCTATTGATAGTTAATTATTCAATTACTATTTTTGTTATTATTTTACTAATAATTTTTTTTAAATTTATTTAAAACTTTATGAAATTTGGAAAATCTTTTTAATGTATAGCTTTGTCCTTGATTCATTTTTTCTCCAATCAATTTCAATTAATTAAACCCACAATTAGATCAAAAGCTTCAAATTTTAGTTTAAATTAGGGATGATGCTATTTCAACCTAAATTTTCTGAAATTGAACCGTGAAACTTACTACTAACATTCTTTTACACACACAAGTATGTTGTTATGTCTAATAACAACTCAATTTCATAACTAATTGAAAGTCTTATTTACCTTAATTTCAAATTTATTGCCCTAAACTCTGATCAAATTTGAATATTTAATACTTGATTTATTAATTCTTAATTATATTTATTTCTTATGCCATGGTAAATCGCTATAATCTTAATGAAATCAATATATAATTTTAACACTTTATACCTTCATTCTAATTTTAAAAGAAGAAATGGAGGAAGAGGTAAACTTCTGAGAAAGTTCTTTGTTTGGGGCAAATCTTCTTATTGAAGATCCGCATAGGAATAAGAGAATTGGTGGATAAGAAAAAAGAAGAAATGTATGAAGAGCACTCAAATCTTGCAGGTGCGGGCCAACATGTGATCTCACATGACTTGTACTTTGCTCCTTCATCTCTCCCACAATCTCTCACCTGCTTCCTCTCAGATACTCTCAGATCTCTTTCCAACGTAGGGCATATAGAAAAGTAGTTGACCCCTTCCTCCTGGATATCCTTTTGGTGGTGCTCTTGCTTGTGGCAATACTACTCTGAACTTGCCCAATTTTGGCTAGGCTAAAGCTTTTTATTTTTTATTTTGCTATTAGAGTACCTACCTATTTATTTACTTAAATTAAGATTTAGCACTAATTAATGCACAAATTTTCTGATAGTATATGACTTGAGTGCTGGACAAAACTACTTTGTCTGCTGGTTGCGTGTTTCTTAATGGGAATTTTTTATTTTCAAGATGAAGATACAATTGGTATTTGATAAACTCATCAATATTAATTTTCTACTCATTTGTGTATAATTATAGTTCTCTTGCCTTCCTTATCGATAGTGCCGGTCTTAGTGAAATCATATAAAAAGTTTTGTAGTGTAATTGTCTTGCTGATTTCTATAATATAAATTCGTAGCTTCTGATCACACCTATTCTCTTCCTTTTGCTGTTAATTATGATAGAAGAGCATGCGCTATTGTTTCCCCTCTTTTTTTTTTTTCTTTGTAGGACAAGATGATACTAGATGATGGCGAAGACTGCAAAGGTGTTTTACTTTCTTATGTTCTATTAGTTCCATCAGTAAATATGGTAATAAAATTCTTTCAAAAACTTCTATATGCTATATGTACTATGAAAGAATTGCATTTTGAGTATTGCTTTATGAAGCTCTTACTTAATACATCTTGAGTGCATTTGTGGATATCATTCACAATATTAAAATTATGTTATATCTTCCATATAAAATTTATGTGTTTCTTATTTTTTTCATATTGAAGAGAACGTGCACAGACATTGTGTCATAAAAGGTTAGTCAATCAACTCAAATGAGTAATGATCAAAATACTCTAGATTTTTTAGGAGTCTACTGTAGTCTTTGACTTAGTTTAGGTGTTTAATTTATTCCCTCAACTTAGTTATAAATCAATTTAACCATATTGCTTATTTTATTATTTCCTTCGATCTACATTGGTTGTGGGAAGCAGGACCTTTTAGACCTTTAGGTTTATTTCCATTAATTTGAGCTAGTATTAAATAATTATATTGATTTAAAAAGTCCAAAGTAGCTTCATAGAAACTTTCTCTCCAGCAATTTCTCATTCAAAAAGATGGCAATGTTGATGGCTGGATCAAATTATTTGATGTGTTGAGGGACTAAATAAATCCAAAGTATTTGTTAAGCAAAAGGTAAGTTATTGTCAATTATTAGGCAAGTATTTAGATTGTACCTCTCCTTTAATAGAATATCTATGACGTGAAACTCAAACATTTCAATTAATGTGGTATTATTCTGGTTTTCTATGCTAAATGCTATTGTATTATTTTAACTACAGTTACTGAAGGTTGATCATATGCTACATAGTATGCTGTGTGAAATATACAAAACTTGGTTCAAATAGCATTGAATTATAGCAAACTTGTTGTTAAGAGTTGGGAGTCTTTCATATAAATGTATATCTTAACTAATTTTAAGTCCAATAATGTTTAAACTTTTAATAGATGTGAATATTTCATGTTTAGTACTTGTTAAGTGATATGCAATTGTTTAAACTTATTATAATGAAAAATTATAGGGGTTGGCTAAGTCTAAATCTATTTTTATTTACTACATGAAATTTGATGACATCAATTTAAAAGCTAAATGTAGACTGAAAATCCAAAGATGTGAATTTTAGTTACCGAGTAGTTTGTTGGAGAAGTTTACTATCAAATGAAACGGGGAAGGTAGTTGATAAAGAGTTGAAAGATGAAAGCATTGAAATTATTCCTGTTAGTGATGTGATGACTCCTCTTAAGTTCATTATTGGTGGGGGCATTATTCGTATGATTTAGAATGAAGTTTTAATAATCAATTTTGGAAAAAAAAATGGATGGTATATTTGATGAGAAAAGGATAATTGTTGTTGGTGATTAAATGGTCATAATGATTTTAGTAGGATGAGTTATTATAGATTTTATTTTGGTTATGTAATAGGAGATTTAGGATGAGTTATGATGAGTTGTAAGAAATTTCTGTTTGGGTATGGAATGGAATGTGACTGGACAAACTATAAATAATAAGCTCTATCAGATAACTTTGTAATTGTTACACAATGAAGCAACATTATGTTTCTTTCGTAAGTGAACTACTGAATTAGAAATAGATTTTAATCAATTAAAAGCCCAACATAGTCCCCTAACTATTAAGAAGTGTCCAATTTAGTTTCAAACTTTTAGAATGCTTCAATTTAGTGTTAGACTATTAAAAGTTGCTCTAAATTAGTTGTAAATTATATTTTCCATTAAATTTGACACTGGAATGCATGAATTAAAGAATATTCTCATCTTTAATGTAATTATTTAAAATTTATGTGGTTTTTATATAAATCTCTTTTCTATTTATTGTTAAAAAATTATAATTTTTTAATTTGCATTAATAAATCTTTTCACAAAAATTATAGTCTTTTTTTCAAATGCAAAATTATAAAATAGCCAATAATTATGCAATAAGAGCTCAATCCATCTAAAATTATATGAATTACTTAATTTCAATTGATTTTTTTTAATATTATTTATTATAGAATGTGTTTTAAAATAGTTAAAGTTAACTTGAAAAATTAATGATTCAATTTATTTTACGTTTAAAACATTATGTATGTGAATGATAAAATTATGTGATTGTTGGCAAGCCACTTATACCTCTACCCAAATATTTTTCAATATATGTGTATTCAAATGATAATCTACTAAACTTTTCATTTGAAAAAAAATATTGATTGTTGTGAAGAGATTTATTAATGCAAATTAAAAGTTATAATTTTTCAAAACAATTACAAAAGAGATTTAAATACAAACTACATATTAAAAGTTATAATTTTTCAAAACAATTAGAAAAGAGCTTTAAATACAAACTACATAACTTTTTGAATAATTGTATAAAAAACTGAAATACCCTTCAATTCATTTAGGACCAATTTAGAGCAACTTTTGATACTCAGGGACTAAATTGGAGCATTCTAAAAATTTGAGACTAAATTGGACTCTTTTTAATAGTCGGGAGACTATTTTGGGCTTTTACTCAATTTTAATCAAAGGTTTGTTCTTTTACTAGAAAAAGTGCAAGTTCTCATGAATATAGTAGTTTTTGACTTTACAAATATATAGAAATTAATAATAAATTGCCTTGGGATTAGATGTTGGAACTTAAAGTGTGAAGGTTTTAATATGCAAGCTAAATTGTTGAAGCTAATAAAAACTTAATAATTGAGCAAATTTGGTGTAGGAGAAGATGGCTAGATACATTAACAATAATGTTTAAAATTGCACAATTAGGTATTGAGGGGTTTTCTATTCGTGAGGTAAGACATAAGTCTTGAGACGGTCTATGACATAAACCTCACAGTTTAAAATTGCGTAAGTGAAAATAAATTGATAAAAAAATAAAATATTAGCATCATAACTTACATATTAAAGAACGATACATTAACATTTTAACTTGATAAAAAATTAACAAATTACATCTATATGATATAATAAATTACGTAAACAACAAAATATTATATAACAACTTGCACAAAATAAAAATATAATGCAAACACTCCACTGATTAAATCATCAAAATGACATAAAATATGAAATGAAAATAACATAAAATATTAATGTAAGACATAAGATGAATTTAACATATTAGACTTCTCTCGCTCCTATTGTCCAACTAACATAATAACATACTATGGTAGCAAGGGCATGTCGAATGGTTAGAGTTAGCGGTAGCAATGGTAGCTGGAGCAGGCGGCGGTAGTTGGAGCAGGCGGCGGTAGTTGGAGCAGGAGTACTAACAGGTGGAGACGATTGCAGCTGCAACAACAATAGGTGGCAAAGTCGGCTGCAACAAGAGCAACAACAAATAGTGACAACAACAGGTGGCGGCGACTTCAATTGCTGGCGGCTTCTATAGGGGAAGCAACAAGCAGTGACAGTGTCAACGACATAAGCAATAGGTAGCGGTGGTGGCAATGCCGATGAGAAAAGTGGCAGATGATAGAAATGCCAGGTGTCGACATTGGGAAAGCCCGAGCAGGGAGAAAGAAGTTCTTGCATGTGAGAATTGCTGCTTCGGTTCCTATTTGAATCATCTAGTATTGGGAAAAAAAACTAGGCGCGAGAGGTGCACATCTCAACCGAATTGAGGATAGGTGCACCAGACCCAAGCTGCTGGAAGCGTACATCTCGCCCATGCTGGGCCTCAATTTGTTTTGTTTGGATTTTTATTGAGACGCACCTCAAGGCACACCTCAAATTGCGCGATTTTAAACAAAGATTATAAAACTGTCATCAAATCTCTTTTAGGTCTAGAAATCTGTTATATATTGATAGGAGATTTGGTGGTTGAGTTGTAGGTACGAAATGTTTTTAGATAAATAAATGTGTTAGAAAGTGTAAAATAAATGATACTATGGCGTGTGATAATTTACTTTAGCTAATTGTCTTGTATGCTGATAATTAATAAAATTAAAGCTACAATTCCTGGTGATAGTTATGGAATAGGCGTTGTGGAGAAAGGAGCTATAGAGAATTTAAGCCAAACTAGGCATATTTATTTTGAAGTTTAGACTTAAGGACCATACTTAAAGTGAGGAAATCAAATCAATATAAAAATTCTATTTTTTTAAATATTTTTTTAGCATTAATGAAGAAAATTTTTCATCAAAACCAAATGAATATAGCTGTGAAATATATTATAAATTTATCCAATAAGATAGAGTTGAGTTCGTTTTGAAGAAGATGCACTGATATGAAGTTGTAGGTCCATATAAAATGCCAATTGAGATTTAGGAAGTTATGAGCAATATTTGAGATTAGGAAGTTATGAGCAATATTGGACGTGATAACTTAAAATGATTCTTAAGATTAATTAGAGAGGAAGTATTGTGGTATCACCTTTAAAAAATAAATGGGACCTTGACCTTTAGGGTTGTGCCTAATTATGAGGTCATACTTATGAAGCATACAACTAAATGAAACCTCATGCTTTCTTGGAAAGGGCACACAATGTTTGTTTAATAATTGAATCTTGGTTTTGTTAAGTGGTCTCTCCCTACGCAACGCATTGCTAGGTTTCTCCATCATATGTGAAGATAATCATCAATGATACCATTAAGCTGCTTCCTTTAAAAATAGCTTATGGCTATTTTCATTTCACATTATTTAAAGACTATTCTTTGTATGATATTGAAAAAACATGTTTCTGCCATGAGAAATCATTGAAAGCATGTGTGGTTGTCCAACTCTCCAGCTCCTAAAGTAGTCCTGTTTTTCTAGTCTGCAAAAATCCGTTTGTTAATCTCAAAGTCATATTCACTTGACCTATAATCATCGAGATTTATAATAAACTCGGGAGGGACTGTAGCATTTTTTGTGGTTCTTCATTCCGTTCCTTCGGTGAAGTTTCTTTCTTAAAATTGTTTCGTTTTGTAAAAACCCTAGTATCTTCTGAGTATTTGGAGGTTGTATGCACTACAAAGAACTGTGACAAGGTTATTTGTGGATTTTATAGAAAAGTATTTTGAGCACAGACCATTCTTCTCATCTTTGTTTACAACATTTTGGACTGCCAATTTATCTCTGATACTCATGTTTAGTTGCTTATCTTTGAAACTACTGAATTTCCTTATGATTTTTTACAGGATATGCCAATGATGACGTGTAATGTGCTGTGGTTGGAGTGCCTTGCATTGTGTCCTGCTTTTTGGAAAATGTCAGCTATGCTTCATTCATATGCTGCTGAGGTTTTAAAATTGTTTTAAAAACATTTTCAGATATGACAATTTATTTCTTCTCATATTTAGTTTAGATGGTGCTTTAAACCGCTATTATGCATCTGCTTTGGTACGATTGCTTCAACCAGATTTAACATCTATAAGGGAGTTCAGATCACTTGATCTCTTTCTTATTTACTATTAGGGGCAAGATGTTGTGACATTTATTTAATTAAAATAAAAAAAAAATTGTGTAATTATTAAGAAATAATTCAATTTTGAATTCAATGGAGGATTTATTTCCTTTAGTAATGTGCTGCCTTTGAGCTAAAGCATGTGGTCCAGGTGAATGGAGCTGTTATTTTGTCTTATTAGTGTACATTACAGAAGGGCTTTCAGCTTCTGGAATAAGTGTTTGAAGATTGTCACGGCTCGCCGCTGTAGAATGCAATGAACTCTCCATAGTCTAACAACAAGAAGCCTTTATCTCACTAAGTGTGGTCGGCTACATGAATGATGAATGTCCTGGCCATTCAATATAACCACATTGTAACCAAAGCACCCTTGGTATATGCTAGAGTATGATGGTTTCATAATTAGGCCAATATGCTCTAGAAACATAGAGTGGTTTCCCTCCAAATTTTGTTTGGTAATCACTCCAAATAAGCATATAAAACATTGATTACAATTAGAACTAGCCTCGTTCTAGTTTTGGCTTAGTTAAAATCTTTAAATAGTAAATTGATGTATTTTGCTTAGTTCCTTACATAAATACTTAACGTACTCTCTTATGATATTATTGAATGATTAATAAAATTGTTATTATTAGTAGCACTCTTAGTGAAGCTTAATAGTAGATCCAAAGTTTTGTGACTTTTGTGAGTTAAATCTATACCTTTTTTTTTTCTTTTTTTATCCTTGCCTCCTCTTCCTAGTCTAAGGGTCTGTTTGGGACAATTTTACTTATTGAATAATCTGCTGATAAACTGATTAAAAATAATCTATTGATAAGCTGGTTGTGGTGGTTGTTATAAATTTTTATTTTTTTTTGGAAAAGCCAGATCGCTGCTAAAAAGTTTCCACCGCACTTAGATAGGTGCGGTATAAAAACTTTGTTTTCAGCATTTTGAAAACACATAAGCCGTCAAAAAGCTGTCAAAGCACAGTTTATCCAAGCAGACCACCACACCAAATAAGCTGCCCCAAATGGGCCCTTTAGGCTTCTCCTAAACTTAACAATCACTATTTTCGTCCCTTTAACTCTACTATCATCTTGCCATAGCCCCAATTACCCATAATTAGCAATTAACCTCTTCACCCAACACCAAACCATAAGCAAACTTTCTATGAGTTAGACCTTTTTATCATAAACCCTAACTAACTTATTTGAAGCACTGCACTAGATTCCATCTTCCTTCTAATATCTCATAAATCCCAACACCCAATTGCTCCCTTTCATCATGAACCTAAAATAATGTATACTTAAGCCTAAAAAAATAAATTCCTATCTACCTCTCAACTTTAGACCTCCATTTTCTAGCCCACAAAACCCAACTATTAT
>NW_018164601.1:476272-488671 GCF_001263595.1 Phalaenopsis equestris | reverse complement strand
CTTATGATCTTTCGATCCTTCCCAGAGACAATACCAATATTTACCTTATGATCTTTCGATCCTTCCCAGAGACAATACCGATATTTATCATCTCCATAGCCAATAAAATAACACTTCTTTGACTTAACTTCAAATTTACTTTGAGCATCAGGATTAATTAGAACATAAGAAAGACATCCAAAGATTTTAAGGTGAGAAAATTTGGCATATTTCCCACTCCAAACCTTCTCAGGTAATTGATAGTTTAATGAAATAGATGGTCCCCTATTAATCAAATAAACTGCAGGGGTGGCCGCTTTTGCCTAGAAAGTAGGTGGTAGTCCGGCGTGCAATCTCATGCTCCTAGTTCGCTCATTAATGGTCTTGTTTTTGCGTTCTGCAACACCATTTTGTTGTGTTGTCATTAGAATGGTCTCCATTCTGATGCTCTGAGCTGCATAATACTCCTTAAACCCACCATCAATGTACTCAACATCATTATCAGACCTCGGGCATTTCAGCTTTAAGCATGTCTCTGTCTCAACCATGGTCTTTCAAGCCTTGAACACATTAAATACATCTGATTTATGCTTCAAGAAATAAACACATACCTTTTTGTTATAATCATCAATAAATGTGACGTAGTAACGAGAGCCTTCAAGAGGTGTCACTATAGAAGGTCTCCATACAATTGTGTGTACAAGATCCAGCTTTTCTGCCTTTGACGTCCTGCCACTTTTCAAGAAACTGACATTCCTCTATTTCTCCATAATGCAACTCTCACACATGTTGATATCAACGCACTTCAGTTCTGGTAGCTTGACTCTAGACTGAAGTTCTTTCATACACCTCTGACTCATGTGGCCAAGTCTGCAATGCCACAACTCTGTTGTGTTCTCTGCAATAGTAGTATCAACACTGTTAATTAAACCACTAGTCATATACAGCGTACATGTTTTCTTACCCCGAGCTAGTACCAATGATCTTTTAGTAACATTTCAGGTGTTATCTGAGAACACTACTGAATGTCCACACTCATCAAGCTGCCTAATAGAAACGAGGTTATTCTTCAGTTCAGGGATATGTATGACCTTTTGCAGAGTCCACTTGTTCTTATTTGGAAGTGCAATGTCAATGTCTCGAATTCCTACCACATTTAAAGCTTCTCTATCAATCAGATATACTTTCCCAAAATCGCCTGCAACATAATTTTGCATCAATTCCTGATGAAAAGTTTTATGGAAAGAAGTCTCTGAATCCAGTCGTCCTATGCTTCTTCAATTGTCACATTTGCGTTGTCATTTTTTGTCTTCTCGGAATTTCTACAGTTTCTCTTTATGTGGCCGATTTTGCCACAATTCCAGCAAGTTACTTATTTATCAGACCTTGTCTTGCAACTGTCTCTGTGTTTTGATTTTGATCTTCCTTTATTTGAGTTTCTATCATGTGATTTCCCTCTAGAATCAACATTTAATGTTGAACTCGAACTCGAGGACTCGTCAGAATCTTTCCCGCATACCTCCTCAGCCAAAATTAAATCACCAATATCATCATATTTTTGTTTAGATTTGCCTGCAGAATTACTGACAGTCATTCTCATGGCTTCACAACTATTTGGCAATGAAGTCAGCAAGCTCAGTGCACATATCTCATCATCAATTTAATTTCCACAGACGATAAATGATTTGTGATAAAATTCAAATCATTCAGGAGTTGTACAGCAGACATACATTCCGCCATCTTCAAATTGAATAATTTTTTCATCAGATATACATTGTTATTCGCCGATAATTTTTCATACATACCTAACAGGGCTGACATGAGATCTGCAGTAGTCTTTTCTTTGACGACGTTATGTGCAACGAACCTCGACTGGTTTAAATGAATAACCCCCAGAACTTGTCGATCTAACAAATTTCATTCAGCCTCATCCATAATTTTCGGTCTTTTCCCCAATAACGGAAAATGAAGTTTCTTCCCATAAAGGTAATCCTCTATCTGCATCCTCCAGTAACAAAAATCTGTGTCATCAAATTTCTTAATCCATAAAACCTTCACTTCATATGCAGTCATCATTCTTTCTCATATTCGAACCACGGCTCTGATACCAGTTGGTGCGGTATATATATAAAATAGAATGATCAATGACGAAGCGAAAAATAGAACGAGAAAATTCACAAAACCAGAAAACAGAGAACGCACAGATTTACGTGATTCGACAAATTGTCTGCTTCCACGGAATTGCTGAGGATTTTATTACTTTAGGAATTACACCGTCGTTGATCCCTCCCTCAACGATTACAATAAGAATTTCTCACTTCCTCTCTCGTCCTCTCTCTATGAGCCATCAACGAACAATTAAAAGGAACAAATGAGCACTAGCCTTCCCGTAAGCTTTTAAGCCGAAGACACCTAAGCAAAAGGGAGGAGAAGAAGCATGCAGTGACCTTTCTTTTATCTGTATGCATCACTACCGAATTGTTTAATCTTCATTGATATCTTCACGCCACACTTGACAATTAATTTATTCCTTCCATCTTCTGCTTGCATTTAAGGATGGCGGGACCGGTTTAGAGGAGAAGTGAAGGTGGGGCTTTTCAACAAAGCTTTTGGTGGGAATAATTAATGTCTCCTTTTCTCCCTTTTTTTTTATTATTATTATTTGGGTCGGGCTCCACACTAACAAAAATGTCTTCAACAATTACAACACATTTTATAAAAAAAAGTCATCTAGAATGCAAGGTGGATTATAATCAAAAGTAGTAAGCGTGAATTTTGACATTCACTTGGAAGATTTGACACTCTACACTTCTAGCGCCCAACCAAGATTGCATCTTACTACCACTAAGCAAACTAACTTGGAGAAAAAAATTATGTTGTCAATTTTACTTAATATTTTACACTTTTAGGATGAACTTGAGATTATTTGTAGAGCAAAGATGTATTTAGAACTATATTTTCTACAAAAAAAAATCCCTTAAATGACGCACAGGCTCAAATGACATTTTATATCAACAAAACTCTCACTTCAAATCTTAAATACAATGCAAATAATCACAGCAATATTTAACTTTGATACTATCGCCTACCACTCCCATACCTTTATTTAACAAATTAATTACTTCTGTGTTCACCAATAAAAAACATTAAAAAAGAAATTTCAGTGAGAAATTTTTCATCTAGCTATATACACTCGTAGTACAATCCTACAAACCCTCTTTAACTTTTAGCTTTAGTTTACAGTGATGCGTGAGAATCATCTAAAGTAAAATGTCTCTAGAGCCAAATATTTATTTCCATTATCGAAGATCATGCCATCTCATATGGGGTTGTCTTAAAAATAGAAAAAATCCAAATGAGAAATTTTTAAATATATTAGCACCGAGATCTACACTTAATATCGGTAAAAAATCTAAGTCTTAAAAATCAACAATCCCGAGAATATTTCAAATCAAGCATATGAATTAGAAAGTAATTTCCTATATCAAGAGAATATCCAACTAAACTATTATGTCAACCAACCTCAACAAAATGTGGATGCATAAATAAAAATTAATAAACTCTTAAAGATGGCTAAATTACTAATATTCTGCCAAAATGTTGCAAGTATCTCTAGAAATAGGTCCTCATAACTGAATATCTCATTAACACCCTTAAGAGTAGTTAAATTTCAACACCCTATTTGAACCATTCTTTATTCATTTCCTAAGACCACAATTATTTCCTCTTTTTCTCCAAAAATCTTTATGTGTTCAATTTTAGTTCGCATTCATTCTCAACACTAAAGCAAATTAGACCTTAAGAATGTCAAGGCTGTCCTTATTAGATTCACACCAATTAATACCAAGATTTACACTCAATTTCAATAAAAAAATCCAAGCCTTAAAAATCAACAATACTGAGAATGCTTTAAATCAAACTTAGGAATTAAAAAATAAATTCCTACATCAAGATAATAGCCACCAAAATTATCATGTCGCAGCCCTCAACAAAATGTGAATGCTTAAAAGAAAATTAATATACTCTTTACATATCACTAGATTACTAATTGTTTTCATATATATTACTAATTATCTCTGGGAAAAAAGTCTTCACAGCTTTATATCTTATTAATGCCCTTAAGAGTATTTAAATTTTAAAGCCCCATTTGAACCCTTATTTACTCATTTCCTAAGAACAAAATCAATTATTGTTTTCCTCCAAAGATTTTTGGTTGTTCAATCATAGCCCACATTCCTCAAAAATGTCGAGTCTATCTTTATTAGATCCACCACAAATTAAAAGGGAACAAATATTATGTCGTGGTCACTGCAAGAATTTACAATTCTATGAATATGACCTTTTTAAATAAAAACCTTACTACTCCAAACCAAAAAATTAGGGTAACGAAACTCAAGCATAAGAATTTTAATGTTAGAACTAATTTGATCATTTGCCATCCTCTAATGCTAAACCGTTAGCCAATGAACATCTCTCATTGCCCATCATTAAAGTCATTAAAGCCTTGCAAGAACTACAAACTATGCATCACATTGTTAACACAACTTGCAGTTATATATTAGGAGAGAAACAAAAAATCAAGGGGAGCAATCAATATATCTTTAGGAACCTACGAACCTAAACCTAATTAAATTTCTAATAAATTCAAACTGGTGAAAATAAATACATAGATAATAATTCATATCAGCATTGTTATATAGCCTTACGGAGAAGGATGTAGTTATGCACCAAACATCAAATCTATAATAGTCCCACATAATCCATTCTTTTGTCTCATCTTTTGAAAATACAAATTCCAAATAACATTCATCAAGTTCTCCAAACTCCAGGTCAGAAGAATATATGATAGAAGAAATATAGAACTTGTAAAAGAAATGTGGAAGCAATGCGATCAAAGGAAGTTTTTATTATTTCTCAAACAAAGCACATTCTTAATCTATTTCAAGTAATAAGAATGTTTAGATAAAAGACAACAGAAAATCAAGTAAGCCAAACAAAAAAATCAAGATCACCATCAATAGCGCTCTACTTGATATAGGTAGGTTTAATGAATTGTAACAATTTTCATCTACCTCTCTGGCGCCCGTTTTAATATTGGAAAATGATAGTGTTGTTAGCTAATAAATAAACAACCCTACTAAAAATCATATGAAAGTTGTTAACCACATTCTGACGTTTCTCAAAACGACACAAAGAAAAAGCATATATAAAAAGTCATCCAACAAAAGAATTAAGATTTTCATATATGCTTATTGGGTTGGAGATGCTGCAAACAAAAAATCCACCTTCGGTTATTTTACTTATGCGTGTGAAAACCTAGTAACATGAGAAGAAACAATATGGTCTCATGAAGTAGTAATGAACATGAATACATAGCAATGGCACTTGATATTTGCAAAGAATTTGATGAAAAGGACTATTAGAAGAATTAAACAATCAAATGGAAAAATTTTAGACCAATGCTCAGCTTTGTGGCCTGTGCATTGAAGCAAAAAAGGAGGAAACTGTTGAGCAATGCATTGAACTAAGCAATTTGAAAACACTAACTGTAGCAGGTATGATTGGTTATGATTCGCAATTATATATAGATTATTTTTTTATTAAAAATATAGAATTGAAGTTATGATCTCATTTTTAATTTTAGCTACAGATTAAAATTCAGACTCTAGTTCAGTTTAGGTTCAAGTTCATGAACATACTTGTATAGTCGATAATTCAAATTCAAAAAGGTCTAATGTAAGACCATACTATGATTAAAAAATCTTCTTCAGCATATAATTCAATATAAAAGAATATTCAATTATTACAGTTACTTCAATGTGGAGAAATTCAACCGGGTCTTTTTCTTAAGTTGATGTGTTTATTGATAAGTTTAGGAAAGATTGTAATGATTTTTCTTTAATGGCATAAAACATAAGTGTACTAGAACGATTGAAATATTTCCTTAATCCCGTAAATTCTAAATGAGACCTCATTAATATCTACGTAGTATTAAAACTTAATTCATCATTAATTTCTTAGAAAATTAAACCATTTTCTAACTCATTCATTAAAACAAAAATAACATGAGAACATATATGTGTTTTTTAATGAGTTCAAAACAAAATAGCAATATTCTTTAGCTTACCATATAACTAGTTCTAAATCATATTTTTTGGAAATTTATTCAACTGTCGATCCTAATGCCTCTTAGTTAAGATTTGATGCATTTAAGTCTCTGCTATAAGAGATGATGGGATCTGGCAGAGAATGCTCTTGGAGGACTTTTTCATTAATATGAGCAATAATTAATGAAAAGTTCATATTTTTAAGTAGTGAGTTCCAGAGTTCCATGAGAGATAAACTCTGAACCATATCTCAATTTCCAAATTCCGCAATAAAATTTCTCATTAGTCAAGAAAGCTAAGGAGGATTTTTCATGTGACATCAAAGTTTAACCCATATTGAAAGTTGTGAAACCTCATAAAAGAATATCCTCATATTGTCCATAGAAATAACCAACAACAAAATGAGGATTCTTAAAAAAGACCCTGAATAGTAGGGATAAGTCTAATGATGATGATCAGCAAATAAAACTTCCTAGAGCCTTAACTTTTGACGTCTCATAGTGAAAAGGTTGGTTAACAGAAGTGATCAATGCTATGATGGAAATATTGCTCAGATTTCCTAGTATGTCAATTATTTTTATTTTTCAAGTCTTATTTTGTAATAAATTAACTGTTCCAATCAAGTTAAAATAGTTCACAATTACATTTGGTGAATCAATAAACACATCTAGATAAGGCCCCTATCAAATATTATATTCCAAATAAATTGATCTTGTTTACATACAAGTGAGTATTTTAGTGCTCTATGATTCAAGGTGAACATCTTGAACAAAAACTAGCATTTTATTCAAGACGGTTGAAATGATTATTTATAGTTAATCTGATGACTATCAAGGATTTTGCATCAAAAAGTGGTGCTTAAGATGCTGGTGTAGGTAAAAACCATTAGCCAAAAAGAACAACACTAATATTGCCACCAAATTGATTCATAGTTTTATAATGGTAGTTTTAGTTTTCAAATTATAGCTTTTATTAATTGATTATATCACTCATAAACAAGATGCTTTAGTTTCCAACCTATCCATCATAGTCTTTTTTTTTTATTTGAGTACAATTTGATTTAGGCATTTCCTATTTTGTCTTGTGATATCTTTAACCACAAAAATCCAAAAGAATTTTGTTTCATAATGACAAATAAAATCTACTAACTATATGAATAAAACCAAATGAATGTAAGTTGTGAAGTATATACAATTATTTATTAAAAATATTAGAATGAAAATGTACAAGTAGTACACAACTTTTCTTTTTTGAGCAATCGATGTTGGCAAATAAAAATGATTATGACTTATATGCAAGACTTCTACCCAAAAAATTGTCAAAGGTCTACTAGTTACAAGCAAGGGGTGGATGGTTGTTGGAACACCAACTAATGCTCAACTCCATATTTAGTTAGCTATCCTTTTGAGAGAGCCGAAATTAAGAGTCTAGTTGGTATACTTAACCTCGAAATGCCACAAACGGCGCACTTTAAGATTTAGTGTTAAATTTATCGGGTTATGGTTTTTTTGGTACTGAATTGTGAGAGCTTTGAGGTGGAAATGAAAATGAAGACAGAAGACAACTTTGGGGATAAAATAAGTTGGCTAATGCAATGAATTCAAAGCGGATCTGGTGTTATGAGATGACACAACCTGCTAGCAATTCAATGGATGGAGGTTGAGTTGTGGCTGCAATTTGTAGGTATGAATAACAATAATAGCAAGAATGAAGATGGTTTGATATTAAACTAACGTATAACAAAGAGGTGAATAGCGGTGAATGCGGTAAAATTATTAGGTGCGGACATCGTATCTACATACAACGAATGGGAGGATCATATACAACTGTGTACAAAGATGTGTACAATCCATACATTGTTGTATATAGCCTCCTCATTGATTGTATGAAGATATGCCTTCGCACCTGATATTTTTTCTTGAATGGAAAGCAAAGAAAAACTAAATACGACAAGAAGAAAAAGAGAAATGATGAGAAAACAATAGAAATTCAATTTCCAGCATAAATTCATCTATATTAGCAGAAGTTCCAAGTATATAGGATCTTAAGAACCTAAAAACCGTCAACATGGTACAAAGAGCCAGAAATAAGAAAAAAGAAAACATCGTTCTAAATTCTTTATTTCACACATAATAAAAATATAAAACCTTTGTAAACTACAATAATAATCATGAGACAATGAAGCAAAGAATGTCACATAAAATTTTCATGTCACTTTCAAGGAACCTGTAATCTTCTTCGAAAACAAAATTTAATGTTTATGGAAATTTGGATTAGTTTATAAGTTATAGCAAAGTTTGACGATCAACAACCATTAAGTTGTTTGAAAGGCAAGTCTAAGCAGTTACTTCAATGCACCATGTCAATCAGGAAGGATGGAAATCAGGCAGCTAAATTAAGATTTTTCTATAATTAGAAGCTTCCTTATTTCCAATTTCTTTATTCTGATATATTTCTCTTTTAGCTGAATATTTAGATTAGGAATATGTAATATTAAGTTACCTAAAATTGATTATATGCACTTTATTTTGTACCTAAAATAGATTGTAAGATTGTTATTTAATGGAATGAAAGCAAAAGGAAAAGGTAATTGAGTATATTTAGTATTCAGCATATTTTTTTTAAGACTTTCAGATAGTATCAGAGCCAAATTTTTGCCCTAACCACCGGTAGTCGTTGGAGGACCTTCAAGACTTCCCTCCCGCTGGCCTTCTTGCGGGAAGGGAGGAACTATTTTTTTTTCTTGATTCGTTCATCAATTATGCCACCTGCTGTGATGGCAAATGATGCCAATGTTGCTTCCTCATCATCCTCTTCTTGATTTGATGGTTTATTTGGTGGTGGAAAGAACCAGGCGAAAGCAGCAAGGATTCTTGGGTTGAAAAGATCCGTTATGTTTGTATTATTATTCGTTCGATTTGGATCTTCTTCGCTAGGCATCGTTGCTTCTGTGGCATCTTTGACTGCTTCTTACGCTTCGCTTCATCCGCTTAAGCTTCGGCTTCGACGCTCCTTAGATCCATGGCTTCGGTTTCGGCAAACCAAAGATCTTAGGCTTCGGTCTCTCGGGCTTCGGCACTCTCGGGCTTCGGCGTTTCGGGTTTCGGCACTCTCGGGCCTCGGCCTTTCGAGGTCGGCACTCACGGGTTTCGGCACTTTTAGGTTTCGACATTGTTGGGCTTCGGCACTCTCGGGCTTCGACATTCTTGGGTTTCGGCACTCTCAAACTCCGGTCTTTCGGACTTCGGCATTTCCAGGCTTCGGCATTTTTGGGCATCAGCACTTTCGGGTTTTGGCACTTTCAGACTTCGGGCTTTGACACTTTTGGGCTTCGGTATTTTCAAATTTCAGCACTCTGAGGCTTCGGCATTCACAACTTGAGGATTTTTTATCCCGACAATGTTATTAATTTCTTGTTGGCAAATTGATACTTTCTGATCAGTCAGTTTCAATTTGTGGGGGAATGTCAATCAAGAAGGATGGAAATCAGGTAGCTAAATTAAGAGTTTTCTATAAATAGAATCTTCCTTATTTCCAGTATCTTTATTCTGATATATTTTCCTTTTAGCTGAATGTTTAGATTAGGAATATGTATTATTAAGTTACCTAAAATAAATTATATGCACTTTATTTTGTACCTAAAAATAGATTGTAAGATTGTTATTTAATGGAAGGAAAAGGTAATCGAGTCTATTCAGTATTCAGCCTATTTTCTCAACTTTGACACACCATTTCCATATTTCTGCATTAAGTTACAATATGGTAACCCACTTTAAATATCCACCTATAAACTGCCCATAGCATGAACAAAATCACTGAATTGATCAGCAATTAATCATGCAGAACAAATATAAAGACGTGAAAGCACAAAACACAGCCTCAGTTTCATTGCTACCAAACATGATTCTTGATTAAACATAGTTACTAATCAACTCAAAGATTAGCAGATTAGCTGGACCATCAAAATCCTGATCGACAAAAATTGTAGTGCAACCGAACAACACCTAAAAGAAAAGGAAGTCAAGAAAAATGAAGGAGCTGAAGCATGAACTTTGCTTTTATGGAAAGATCAAGCATACTTTTTCCTTCATTGCAAACCAACATTTCCCTTTGCTATAAAGCATGAGGCATTAAAATTTCCTTAAGAGAAATAAAATAAGAAGTTTGGGAAATTGACATGCTGAAAATGAAATCAAATGATTACCTCCGCGTGAGGCTGCCCGGCCTTTGGATGAAACCCTTCACCAACAATATCACCATCTTTCACAATAACACAACCCACCATCGGGTTAGGACTCGTACACCCAAGTGCGTTCCTGGCAAGCTCCACGCACCTCCTCATATAAAACTCATCCTCCATTTTCCTGCAAACAGGATTCGTCGGACGACCACCGCTCCTTGAAACTCGGGGTTTTCCTGCTTGCGATTGAAAAAAGAGTGGCTGTCGTTCGAGATTGAAGATGGAAGAGCTTTTGATGTGATAAATTCTGGGAGAAAAGCAATGGGAAGATAGAGAAAACTGCAAGGGCTGTACAATCGGAGAGACAGATGATAGAGAAGCGAGAATCTGCGTCATTTTACATAGGTGCTGTTTGATTGCAAGTTAGACTTAGCTTTAGCAGCGAGCTCCTCCACGCCTTCCCACAGTGAGCTCCAGAAGCACGCAGCCTCCTCGCCTCAGTTGCGATGAGTTCTTCCCTTCCTCCGGACGACAGAAAATATTTGCGTCCATTAAGGAGCGATGCTTATGATAGGCGAGAAGAAAAAATATTAAATCAGAACTAAAGTTGGTTGAAAAAGGTGCACTAGAGAATATTCTGCTTATGATAGGCGAGAAGAAAAAATATTAAATCAAAACTAAAGTTGCTTGAAAAAGATGCACTAACATGGAGAATATTTTCACTTGTGTTATTTATATGTTATTGTGTGTTATTCGTGTGTTATTGATGTGTTATTAAGCTATTATAACATCAAGAATATTCTCAGGACACAATAACATACGAATAACACACAATAACACCTCAATAACAAGTTGAATATTCCCAACAGAGAAAAAAACGGCGCAGTAACACGGGGGAATATTATCCCTCATGTTATTCATGTGTTATTGTGTATTATTCATGTGTTATTGATGTGTTATTGTGTTATTATAACATCAGGAATATTCTCGGGACACAATAACACATGAATAACACGGGGGAAATATTCCCCGTGTTAGTGGGTCTTTTTTTTTTTTCGTCGCACGGGGTGTCGTGGCGTGATTTCATTGGCTATGCACGTTACTCTACGTGCGTAGTATTGATGTAATATTTATAGGAGGGTTATATTTGGGTTATACTCCCTTGTAACCTCCGTGTAACTTATTTGTACTCATGAAACTATTGAAGCGCGAAACTCATTTGGAGGTTACGGGTAGTTTACAAAGAGGTTAACCCCCCTGTACCCCATGAATAACCCCTGGACGTATGCAGTGCTGTGTACGTCTGTAGATGTCTTATGTACGCAAATATTTTCCTTATATCCTTAGACGGTGCTTTCGCTTGGTTGCCGCCACAACTCCACTTGCTCCAGTTGACCCAAATATTACGTCAGGCGACTGAAAAATAAAAAAAAAAATTCGTCTCCCCTATTATTATTATTATTATTATTATTATTATTATGTATTATTCAGGTGTTATTATGGTGGTATTCATGTATTATTGTATTCTAAAAATATTCTCATTGTTATAATAACAAAATAACACATCAATATCATCAAATCACAATAACTCATGAATAATGTGGAATAACACTGGAGGAATATTCCTCTATGTTGTCGGGCCGGATCACAAGAAAATGAGTTTTTTTTTTTCTATCAGCTCCAGGTGGAGATTATTGATTGGACTCGGCACGTATCTCTACGTCCAAGGCCATAACTATTCTTGCTCAGCTGTTTTGCTTTGGTTTTCCGGTGATGCTGAATTTAACAGTAAAATTAATAGATAAGTTTTAAAAACTTAAATCATAATTATAGAAGTTTACTTTAGGGGGATTTACATAATTACATTCATACCCCTGAAAACTTCATCATTTACCTCTCTAACGGCGTAAAGGGGCTTTTGGCTCCAAGCATTATTTAGTATTTGGCAATTGGCATGAGCCAGATTTAGTAAATTCATATATCGTTAATCTAATTTAAATAGAGTTTAGTAAATTTTGTTAATCCTTATTTAACAAATTCTAAGGTGATTAAATTTTGAAAATTATTCGGGCATATTAGTAAATAAATCATAAAAAACCTTAAGAAATTATTTGACAGGTTTAGAATAATTAA
>NW_018164601.1:461605-476172 GCF_001263595.1 Phalaenopsis equestris | reverse complement strand
TTATTATTGTCTTATCGAGCTGAAGAATGATAAAAATAGTTTTTAAGAATGGTGAAGTGTCAAATGGGGCAATTCGAATAACGGAAACATCAATATAAGAACAACATTTTTATCTAAAATAAAATTTCGAGCATCTTTTAACAACAAAATAAGGAGTAAACATTTTTACCCAAATTAAGATATTAAGGCATATAAAAAAATTTTTGTTAAAAATCAATAGCTTAAGTAAATGGCTATCAAAATACTTATAATTATTTGTCTAAAGTATTTTTTTTAAAATTTATTATCTAATTATTTAATTGTATAATTTTTTATATTAGTTATTTGAATCAAAACTATTTTTCATTAATAAAATTGATTTTAACTTCAAACTAGAACCCAATTAATCAACAAAGTTGAAATTGTGTTCATCATTTACAGAGGATCAATTTGAGGTGCCTATATATTTTTTTATAATAGTGATTGTAATGTCCTTGTGTGAAAGTAAGTTATTTTGAAATATGCTGTGAAAATTATAAATTCTTTTAAAAATCAGAAAATAAATCCCCTACAACTATCATATTTTATAAATTTTAATCGTAAAATATAACTTTTATCTCCTACAATTTAAAAAATAACAAAAAATAATCAAAATTTGTTATGACGAAGCAAACCATAACCTACCATTCCACTCATCATTTTCTCTGGGCACGGGGAGAAGTGAGTCCTCAACTGGGAAAATATTTGTATACATAAGACTTACGCAGCGCTGCGCACATCAGTGATTATTTAGGGGGTACAGGCCTTAATTTTTATGTAACTTTCCTGTAATTTTCGTATAACTTATTTGTTTTCATGAAATTATAAAAATGCCCAACTCCGAGCTCATTTACAGGTTACAAGGAGGGGCAGATATAACCCCTCTACCCTGAATAATAAGCCTTATGTACGCAAATATTTTAACCGAGTGAGGGAGGGAGGGATGACGCTGGGGCTGATCAATGCGAACCCGGTAGTCCACGCGAAGAAGGAGAGGATCTCCCGCGCTGAGGATACTCACGCAGATGATGCAGTGGATCCCCTTGATGTCTTTGGTATCCTGCTTTTGATTCCGTTGAATTCCGAAAGTAATCAATCTCCAACTCCATTTTCGCTTCGCCTTCTTTGGTAGTTGGATGTGGGGAATTATATAGGTTCTTAATTGTTTGTTGGTTTAGAAAAAATTCTTGTTGTGCTTCCTGTGATACATTTTTCTTGACTAGAGGGAATTCAGATTCGGTCAGGGATATTAGGGATCCGGAGAGCATCCCTACTCACTCGAGCAGCTTAGCGTGCTTTCTGAGGAATCTATTAGTGTAGATGAAAAGCTTGGCCGAATTCAGTAGGTTTTATTTACGAGTTAGCCGTTAACATTTGTTCTGATTTGCCCGCTTTTGATACTTATTATGACAGGTTGCATTCTTGTTGTTCTGTAGCTAGCAAAATTGAAGCTTTGAGTTCAATGAACAGATAGAACACAAGTTTGTTTTTATAAGCTTTGTCGCTATACACTTTAATTTAATTTTTAATTTTTATTTATTTATTTATTTTTAGGACTTGGCCATATTGTATAAAAAATACTCTTAATGTATTGGAATTAAATGAAAATATGACACTCAATAGGACACAATGGAGAAAATGATTCATGTAGCCGACCCCACTCAGTGGGATAAAAGCTTCTTGTTGTTGTTGTTGTTGTTGTATTTTTATTAGGAGGATTCCTTATATTGGTTTTGAATGATAGTGCAGTGCTAATTTAGTGATGCCAGTGAATCAGAATTTCTTAGAGAGAGCTTGATAGAGTTGGTGTTAATGGACTTTTGTGCCATACTGGTAATATGCAGGATTAAATATCTACAAGCTATGCAATAATCCTCCTTTATTCTCATAGATGTATATGGAGAAATTTGGTTGATATTTGTATATTCTATCTTAGCAATTATTTCACACAATCCCCGTGTAATTAGTTAATTCAAAAGGGAAAAATTTTCCTAGTTCAGCGTAATTAAGGGTGGAGGTTTCTCAATGCAATTCACATAAAATTCAAACTCTACTTTTTTTATGGTGTGAGAGCCCTATGAAAAAAAATTCTTGGGCATCCTTCTTGATTTCTCTTCCAAGTACCAGTTCCCAGGAAGAATGTCTAAGTTGTTGCTCCCTTCCATTTTTGCCCCCATCTAATAGGCTCCTAGCAAGAAGCTTTTCACCCACCTCCTTTTAGTCTCTTACCAAGAAGTTTCACACACCTCCAATAAAGAAGGCTTCTATTGCCTTTAGAGAATCACCCTGTGCACCTTCCAACAGTCCACCTCAAGTAGAGAAGGTTCCCATCTACAACAAGAGAATGACTTATTGTCTTCATTGGCAAGGAGCATCACTTGCACTTGTCACCAGAACAAGGAGAACCACTACAATAGGGTGAATTGTAAACATAAAGAGAAAAATAATTACATTATCATTCCAATGATAATGGCTTCAATTTTAGAGAACATTGACCAACCAAATGGTTCTAACCAAACCATACTGGATGAGTATTAAAAACCCCAATCTTCAATTAGATGGATTGAAAAAAATTACCTTATTTGGTCTCAAATTGTGTAAAATTTTTCAACCAAAAAGGAAAGTTAGACCACCTTATTAGATTTATATTGAGTGGAGTTGATTTAGTTTTGTTGCATCAGATGGAAAGGATTCTTTTCATGATATTGAGAATCAACAAACTATATATTCTCCTAATAATAAGTAAATAAATCTAGAATGTTGTGAAACAAATATACTTAAAGGTTTGTGATTGTCATACCCCAGCTGACCCCTTTAGGTTCAATCGTGTTGCAATGGAGAGGGACGACTCAATCTGACAAAATCCTCACCAACACTCGTTCAGGCTTACACTATCAAAACCTAGTGGATAATGAATTCGTCTAACTCAATCGTCACTAACATTCATGAATCATTTCAATTCATAATTCATCGCATTCTCATATGTTTGGAAGCGTGAAAGTCATGTCACCAAAATATATATACATAGCTGTTAGAAAATTCAACATAATAAACAACGTATCCAAAATTTTATACAACCTTAAAAAACTATATAATATAAAAGCTATGCAATAATCACAGTTGACTTTTCACCTTGGTTCTCCTTATCTCTTCTTGAAAATCAACAATATAAGAGTGAACTATAAGTTCAACTAAATAATCAATACTAAAACAAGATTTTGTAGATAGAAAGAAGGCAACATGCATTATTATTGGCAGCTCATATGTGTGTCCGAAAAATATAAATATAAACATGCTTTAATCATATGAAACATTTAAGATAAATGACAAAGTGCAGTAAACATTAGCAACCGTGTCATGCATGCATTTCATTCATTTGAAATCATAATCATATGCATAAGGATTTTATAATCACATAATATCATCTTAGGAATCTCACTTGTAATTGCATAAATTTTGACTACATTGATATCATTTCATGCAATTAGGTAGTCATATTGTCCAACAACAACAACAACAAGCCTTTATCCCACTAAGTGGGGTCGGTTACATGAATTATTTTTCTCCATTGCGCTCTATTGAGTGTCATATTTTCATTTAATGCTAATAAATTAAGATCATTTTTTATATAATATGCTCAAGTCTTTTTAGCATCTACTCTCCTAACCGCATCATCAGATGGTCGACGTTTAATGTGACCAAACCATCTAAGACGGCTCTCTCTACACCAACCCTATCAGAGATATATTCATTTCGCTTTTTGTTTCTAAGTGTAAAGCCACTCATCCATCTAAGCAATCTCATCTCGAAAATACTTAAGTTTATGTTTCTCTTTTAAAGGCCAACATTCTATGCCATAGAGCAAATATAATTATTGATAAAAGTTGAGCCCCTCCCAATATATCAGTTATCAATAACCAATCTTATACAAATGGTTCTCAGATTTTCGTCCTTTTCTGGTACCAACAGTTTCCGGATTTTTCGCCTCCCGTCTGAACATCATAAGTTAGGAATCTCATTGTTTCCTATTATCCGTACTTGCAAGCATTCATGTAATAGCCTACCTATCACAATACTTGCGACATTTCTATAATCATAATCTTTTTAACAAGCATTCATATAAAGCAAATCATAAATGACATGCATAAATCACATGATAAAAATACCTACAAGCGAAAGTTTGATAAACATGCTTATCATATAAATACAATAACAAATCATAGTTATTGTCAGTGTCAATTCAAGTTGGTATGAATATAACATGTACAAATATTCAATAATATAAAGAAATTCTAAGTGCAATAGCTAGATACAAAATAAAATCAAGGAGACCATATTTACTTTAAAAAGGACTCTCTCAATAATAAAATCTCAATTCTTATTATATATGTTAATGATGTGATTGTTACTAGGGATGATAATCATTAGAAAGAAGCTCTCATGAAAAAACTCACTAAAGCATTTGAAATCAAAGAGTTAGGAAAACCAAACTATTTCTTTAAGGGGCTCAATTTGAATAGCTGATATTTCTCTCCCAATTAAAATATTATAGGCCTGCTTAAGGAAATCAAGATGACAGATTGTAAGCTATGTGAAATTCTAATTGAACTAAGATAAAAGTTGGACCTTGATAAATAAGATGATGTAGATACGGGACAATATTAAATATGAGTAGAAAAATTAATCTACATATTTCTCACCCATTATGTTATCACATTCACAATAAGTTTTGTTTGCCAATTTATACACAATCTCAAAGAGTCTTACCATAAAACCCCCTATAAAATTTTTAGATATCTTAAATTAAGCCTAGGAAAAGAAATTATATACAAAAGGCAAGGTACCCTATAAATTGAATGCCACATTTCCACATATTCACCATAGAATGCCGCATTTACACATTAAAAGATATTATAGGCAAACTTGGAT
This sequence comes from Phalaenopsis equestris, assembly GCF_001263595.1. Classification (NCBI taxonomy): domain Eukaryota; kingdom Viridiplantae; phylum Streptophyta; class Magnoliopsida; order Asparagales; family Orchidaceae; genus Phalaenopsis; species Phalaenopsis equestris. Next base: position 471,225 of record NW_018164601.1, on the reverse strand, counting down.
GATAAATTTCTACCATTTATTTTGAGGGAGAGTGCTGAACTTCTCTTAATAAGTCCTGCGACAATGATACCATGGCTGCTATAGTTTTCGGCTCCAATGCCACGACTGTTGTAGTCTGCCCCATTCTCCTTCTAGCCCACTTAATCTCCATTTATTATAAATAATAAAGAGCTTAAGGTATGCGAATAAGTGCCTTGTATTGATAAATCAATTACTTAAAGCCCTTGGATTGCAAGTCGTCTGCTTCCCTATAGGCTGCTGGCCCATAACTTTTTTTTTTCTGTTTCATTTCATTTTTTATAGCAACTGTTGAAAATGTATACATATTTCCTTTTTTGTACAAGGTAATAGAAATTAAAAATCTTGAAAAATTTCTCCTTATTTTATTTTAATTTCAATGTTAGCAAATGGAAGGTACTTGCACGTGATTTCCCTTTTTATTTAATCCACATGTTGGTTTATTTTCACCTTCTTGGGTGATTAAATCATTTCTGATTCTATCTTTTCGCCAGAATGTGTTACTCAGGCCTAACGTGGCTGCCAAGATTTTTTGTGGACTATCTTGCTTATATTATCTTTAAACTTTAGGCTTTTTCATGCCTATAAATTTCCTTGATTGGTTATTTAATGTATTTTGAATATAATGGTCATGAATTGTTATGGATCTCTCTCCTGGAATCATGTTACTTTCTACTTTGTTTTCCTTGCTTTGTGCTTTTTGTTTTGTTTTATCAGAAAATATCTTCATGACAACTGCCACTCTACTTGAAGGCTTATTCCACTGTCATGTTACCAACTGTTTCTTGTATTTGTAGGATAACTTTCACCCCAACTGTTCAGCATTGCAGTATGGCAACAGTTATTGGTTTGTGTCTAAGGGTCAAGCTATTGCAGTCTTTCCCTCCACATTTTAAGGTTAGGGACTGACCTACTTACAGCATGGAAGACTTACAAACCAGTGTTAGGGAAATTTTCTGTGCTTATGAGAAAATATGTGCCAATGATTTGAACCATTTCATTTTCTTTAACATCAATTCAAGAACTATTTTCTTGTTAAAATAAAACGTAGTTCCTGAATTTAGTAAACTTGATTTTTATTTGAACCATTTCATTTTATGCATTTGAATTTTCTTTAACATCAATTCAAGAACTATTTTCATGTTAAAATAAAACGTAGTTCCTGAATTTAGTAAACTATATATTTTCTTTTTTGGCCTAGTCAAAATACTCTAGCTTGGTTCACTAATAAGAACGGTTCTGTCCTGTTTTGATTACATGTACTCAACCCGTCTCTCTTACTTTCAAGACATCATCAACAGTGCAGTTGAATTTTTGTTCATTTTGATCTTATAAATTAAGTAGAGAACTGAATCCTTCATCATTTCATATGCTATTATAAGTTTGGTTTCTAATGCTGCAATCTACTCCTGCTCATTCTCATTATTAAAAAGATGGGGAGAAATAGAAGACTTCTAACTTACCATGCCTCATACGGTCCATATGTGATGCATGAAGTTTCTACTAAGACATTGTTGGAGTGTTGTTTTGGTTAATGAATCACGAGGTTTCATCTTTGTAACTGATTTTGTAAAATTGGTTTATAGTCATGGCTAATATTCTGGAAAACAACTATATTTCCTTTTTGCAAATTTTATAATGGTCCTAGAGGTTGATTAGTTAAGAGTTTAGAGAAAATTTTTTTGCTTGCTAATTTGATATATGGTTGGATCTACTGCAAATCAAATAATAGTGAGGGAATTATCAAGCTCATACCAAGTATGGTGGTGATGGGGTGCCTAAGAGCACTTGTAAGTAGAGGTGTCCATCCAGCTCGACGCAAATAGCTCATGCGTGGCTTATTGTACTACTTGTGTTTGGATTGTTCGCTAACTATTGAACCAAACTTGAACACATTATTTAGGCTCAATTTGTTAACAAACCATTTGCATTTTTTGTGTATTTGGCTTAATAAAAGCTCATTAAGATATTAATTATAGAATGCTATATATTTATCCATAGTTTTGTTGAAGTAGGTTCATGCTTTGAACCACAACGTAATGGTTAGGAGTTTTAATGAAGTGGGAGCTTGGGTCACGGTATTGTAGCAGCTACAGTACTGCGGTCTCTTCTTCTTAATTGATCCATTGCATTTTTCCATTCCCTTCCTAATTCTATTTACTTCTTATTCTAATTCTTTCCTACTCTAACTACTAGTACTTATTATAAATATGTTGTTTGTTGTCTTAGGGTTCAAATTTGGGTTCAAAGTTTCATATTTCTGTCCAAGCCAGTTGTCGGGGCTGTTTTCCCTTTTAGGGCTATATCCGATGACGAGTGGTGATCCAACTTTATCTTGTCCGAGGTAGTGACCTTCTCCAAAGGTTGAGTTGTGCTTTGGTTGTAGCCCGACCCTGCTAGGATATTTATTATATTTAACCCCTCTGAAGCCCCTTTCTAGCCATCTTCTCGCGGCCACAGTCTCAGGACAGCCCTCCCCTATGCTGTTTCGCAGTCCACCACCCTTCTCCTTCGCTGCCCCTCGCTGTTCCAGCCACTTGCTTTGCTGTTTTTGCTGTCCCAGACCCCCACCTTTGCTGTCATAGCCCGCCAATCCTTCCTTTTCTTTTTCTACCTCGTGTCCCGTCATCTGACATCACCTCCACAACCCCACAATCCCTTTCCCTTGTTGTCATATTGCTATGCAGCCATCCCACATTTGCTGCCACCCCCAAAACAACCACCCAAAGTCCCTTCCCTGCTTTAACTTCCTCCTTCCAACCACCACCTATCCATCCCAATCATGTACCAACAATTTCAAACCCCTAACTGCCACCAATACCACTTTAGATCCCCGCCCTATTGTGAGTTTTTGTGCTATATTTGTTGTATTTTTCCTTTCAGTGTGTGAGTTGTAATCATTTATTTGCTTTTGAGTAATTTGATTTCCCTATTGTAGTTTGGGTTAACTCCGGTATCATTTAATTTTCTCATTTATTGTTTGGCCCAAATTTGAATTGCTTTCTCATCCCATTTTTTGGAATTTTGTAATTTTTTTGATTGAAATAAACTGATCAGATGAATGTCTTATATATATGGCTATGTTTGAAGGAGCGGCGAAGCTCCTTTAAACTTCACATTGGCGGAATGGAGGTCGACATCCGTGTTTTACAACAGCGAAAAAATGTCATTTTTGTGGACCAACGTTGGCGGACACTTGAGAAATGATATTTTGCCAAACCACATGTGGTTTACAACCTTTCCGTCCAACGCAAAGGAGCTGGGAAGCCGCTCGAAACGAAGCCTAAGTGTAGCCATCCATTATCAAATGGATGACCATTATTCAATGTACGTTTGACGGAACTATATGTGCTCATGTCTCTTTACTTCTCTCTCAATTCGTGTCGAGGTAGTGGAAACAGAGAATTGTAGGTGACATGGACGGTTGTGGTAGCGATAAGAAGGTGGGTTGGTGGTTGGACTTCGATAGAAGGTTGTTGGAGTGTGCGACAACAAGCCGAGAAAGTGTTGTGGTGGCTAGAAAACAAGCAGGGGGCTCCGACAAGGTGCGGTAGCCGACAGCTGGGGGGTGGGAGGATGCGACAACAAACAGAGGGAGTTGGGCAGCACGCTGAAGGCGGTGGAGAGTGCAACAATAAGACAAAATTGGATTGGGACAACTGGACAACAAGTAGGGGATTGCGGGAGGGTGTGGTAGCAAGCAATGATGACAAGAAGGTAGAGAACTGCAGGAAGAAATAATAGGACAATTGTTATAGGCAGCTACTATTGGAATAGAGCGACCAAAAGCGACATGGGAGGATGCAAAAGGGGATAGGGATATCACCACCTCGATAGAGATATAGCCGGGACACCACCCATTCCCTTAGATACAACCCTCAAAAGAAGAAGATCGGACATCGGCGACCGAAATTAACCCTAGATAATTAGGATTTGATCCCCCCTATGGAAAGGAGGTGCCAAACCCATGCGGAAGAGCCGATTGGCCCGTAAATCACGGGAGCTGCTCCATGTTAAGCCATGGCAGGCCACGACGTTATCCTTCGCACTTGAACTACCGAAATTACGGAAGCGGGAGTGGCTCCTTATTTTGCGACATGAAGCACAACTTTCCTTCGCACCTGCATCAGAATGAGATAAAATTTTGAGTTATAGGTTTAATTAACTTTATTAATCATAATTTTCCTCCCTAATCTCTGTCAGCATAGTTCCTAGCCGACCTCCCGCACCTAACCATGTTTGCATTTGCTTGATTTGATCGAATGACTGAGAGTAAGGGGTTGCGATAAATTGTTGTTATTTTTTACCCCATTGTTTTTGAACTCGCTCGCCTAGAAGGAGCCGTGATTGACTCCCATAGAACAAACATGAATGACACAATTGTGTGACCCACCGAGTATCACAGATGACATTTCAGGGCTCCGGACAAAATTGGTGAGTAGGAAACCCTCTTTCACTCTAATTGTGCCATGAAAAGGTGCCCTTTTTCGTTTTTGGTAATTGTAGTGGATGTGAACTTGTGTTGGAGATTATGAAATTGGTTTGTGGGCTTCCTTGAGGGTTACTAGTGGAAAATCAATGAAGAAAAGCGAGAATTAAGGTGGTAGGAGGAAGACGGGAGAAGAATAGAAAGTATCAAGCAAAGCTGATTATGCTGAGAAACTTGTTTGAGGTAATAATTCGTTAATAAATTATGTTTATGGTTAAAGCACGATGTGAGTTAAAATATTGTGAAATCTTAAGATGTTTACGAATCCCAAATTGTCTACACTAGGCAGTGAGCTCGAGACGAGCTTGAGGAAACTTGTCGTAGATCTGCTCTGTTAATTTAGGTGAAATAATGATGTGCTAATTTAGGAAAAATAATTCTTTGTAGGTCTATATGATTATGTATTTAACACTATTTCATGTCTAATTTTTCTGTTTATTATTAGATGAATATCTATATAGATTGTTTGAATGCAAACTTATTGTCCCTTACGATATATAATTTTATTATGTTATAAGTTTGATGAATATACTTATGAAATCATTGATTCAGGTATTCATGCATATGATATATGATGCTTGCTATAGGAATTATGCTTTAAGAAATATCACAAGTGATGTTATAAGTAAGCTATTATAAGTACCAATGATAGAGAATGGTTGAATTCCTGACTATTGTTATTCAGACAATGACTTTAGAATTATTGATATCAGGTCACGAAATGTAGGGGACCATTAATTCCTGAGGGGCTATTGGTTACTGTTATATTAGGCGACCAACCTTTATCAATAGTTAATATGACATTCATGCCGCAGAATGACCCAATGATATAACAAAACATTACAGTAGTTGATACCTATGCAATTAGAAGCGACATTCATGTTATTAGATTTTTTACTTTTATGAACATACTTTTGATTACATGCTTATGATTACTCATGAATGAATAAAATATATGTTTTATACAGTAGTCATGATTCCCTGTATTACATGTTATTTCTTTTCATATTTTATACGTTTATAACATAATGTGTCATGTGGTGTGGACATATTCATAGATTACATGCTAGTATGAATTTTGTTTCTTTTTCATCTATAAAATTTTATTTTAGCCTTGATTATTACTAGTATGAATTTTGTTTCATCTATAAAATTTTATTTTAGCCTTGATTATTTCGTTGAGCTCGTTGTTGCTCACTCTATGCTGTTGGCTTTTAAGAAGGAGTAAAGTACACTGGGGCGACAATTTGTACAGTTTTTGCATTTCATAGTATTGGGAGCCTATACAGACTTTTGGGCACTTCTATTATGTTAGATTTAACGGTGTATAAATATATATGTTTTGATTATATCATTTCCATGCTTCTAAGTACATGTCAATATGAATGAATTATGAAATGAAATATTTCAAGTTTGTGCGGCGATTTAGTTGAACCAGTTCATCACCGTATGCATCTTAATTCTACAAAGCCAGGAAGAGTGCTGACGAGAATTTAGTTTGACCGAATCGTCCACCTCCATCACACCTCATCCGATCCTTAAGAGGGAGGGGGATAGTTGGGGTGTGACATTCTTCATTACTTGAATCTAGAGCTCAAGTGGGTCAAAAGGGCTAGATTTAGTACGCCTAAATATAGCACAGTCACTAATAACCTTTTTTGCTCCACATACCATATGAATGACCATAATAAGAATGCCTTATTTTGCAGTTTGATAATAAAAGTATCAAGTTTTGAGTTTAATTGAACTTAGATAAGAATTTCTCAAATTGTCTACGGATCAAGGCCAAATCAAAGAGATAATTGTTGCTAAAAAACATCCATTCAGTAGCACGAAAATTTTGAAACGTACAAGTTTTGAGAAGGAAGTTTTTGAGGCAATCCGTTTTAACAAATTAAGTTGTCAAAAATACCAATCACTATAGCTCAAGTCTTGGACTCTAGTGAATCAATATTGGGCTCAACACACCCAAATAAGATCGAGTTTTGCCGCTTCTTTTAATCAACGCGCCGTATGAACTGCAGCAGTGCAAAAATCCCTGCTTTGTCAATTTGATGACGAGAGTTATCAAGAGTCGAGCTTATTTAACTTGACAAATTCATGTAACCCAAGTCAATGAATTATTCTTAATTAGTTAACATGTCAAGGTAAATTTAAAAAAAAGTATTCTTGCTGTGAAAACATTAGGTTGTGCTTAGTATCATCTTTTAATTAAAATGTCAAACTTATTTCATAAGTCTGAAAAAAAGCCTGAGTGAAGATTGAAAGGAACATTACTTAAGCTACCTGGGTAGATGATTTTGCTTTTAAATTTTATATCCTAGAGTTGAATGCATGTCCCTATCCAAATTTCAAAGAACAAAGCGCAAAGAAGTTCCTTAAAGGGTAGCACTAATATAATTCATCAAACAAGAAAAGAAGAAATTTTTAAGTAGAGAATAATACATCAAACAAGAAAAGAAGAAATTTTTAAGTAGAGATAAATGAGTAGAAATTTCAAGTTTACAAAAAATAAAAAATGTAAAGGAAGAGAATGATATGTCATGGTTGTCAATTTTGTAAATCTCGAAGGTGTGACGTAATTGTGGCAGACGACTCGTGTTTAACCTCAACTATTTGTAAATCTTCTACAATTTGAGTCAATGCAACCTCAACATCCTACATAGCTTGATGACAAATTTATTAATGATAGTGCTCTCTTCATTCTTCTAGCTTGTTTGTGATGTTCCACTTAATTAATTTTTAGAGGCTCTTTATCCTGCAGAAATGCTAACCATTCTATGACAATGTTTTCTCATAGCCTTATTGTTTTTCTCAAATTTTTTATGTGCTAATTCGGTAGCCTTATGATGAATTATGACGTGTACACGGAGATTAGACATTAATGATATGTTTTGAATGATACTCAATGTGAAGACCCATTCCTATTAGCGACAGAGGAATCGAAGCGTTGATCAGAGGGGGGAGAGGAAGTGATGAGTCAAGTAGTTGTAGAGGGGGAGATGAAGCGAGAAGGTTGGGAAGCGAGGTGAGGAGAGATGAAGTGAGAGGGTCGAGAAGCCCAGTAAGTAAGTTTGCACTATAAATTCACATGAGACAAGGGGAGATTGAGAGGTAGAAGGTAACCCTAACGAGTTATCGGGAGAGTCGATCGACACAGACATAGGAGGAAGGAGTGACTCATGACTTCGGTGTAGGAGATCCTATGCCCTGGCTATTCGAAGGAAGAAAGAGCAGAGGCGGGAGCTCTCGTGTGCGCTATCAAGGAGTATTGGAGAAAGCGATGATGGGCTGAGTTCGTACGTTCGTTGGGAGGAATCTGAAGCCAGAGATCTCGATCCAGTTCTTTCATGTGCTGAGGAGGCGATCAGGCCGAGGGAGGAAGGAGATCCCGCGTGCATGAGAAGGGTTTTTCAAATGAGTTTATTTAATTTATTTAATAAGGATTATATATATATATATATACATTGTATATTGTATATGAGTTTATTTTTTAAATGATTAAACTTAAGTGCATTTGATTCAAGTTATAGAAGTTTCATTTCTGGATCAAAGAAGGGTGTTGGCACTAAATGAAGGTTAGGGTTTTAATTTTAGATGTATTTTGTATAAATTAATAATATTTGTATTAATATTATTTATAATAATTAAACTTAAAGGTTTAAGTATTGAAATCTTAAAATATTGCAATAAAACAATGATTGATAATTAAATTAAAATAAAATTAAATAAAATGGTAATTAAATATTTTATATTTTATAGGTGATAATTTGATAGAAGTAATACAACTTAAGAGCAAACAAATTGTCTATCATTGAGGTGATGTCAGCCGAAATAAACCTCGCAGATTCTTATTTAGAATTTAATTTAATTTAATTATGGATATATAGCTGATCTCGAGTGGGAGCAGCAAAAGCACCACCAAAACCAACACAAGGAGGCCACAATAATGAATTTGAAAAGATCCAACAGGGGAAAACAATTCAAATTAACACAGAGAAGCCCCAGCCAGGCTCTCAAATAGAGCTAGCAAGGAAAACAATCCAAACTAACACAAGGGAGCTCCACCAAGGCTCTCAAATAAAGCTAACAACAGAGAAGAAACACCATAAAACTCCAAAATCTCTAATGCAAAAAAGTAACTGTCTGTATATGTTTCAAATAGGAGGAGCAGCTAAGCCCCAAGAAAAAAAAAATGATCCATTTGATAAACATGCCAAAACCTTTCTTTTTCGTAAAATTGAAGCTGCTGAATCTACAAGAACAAAAAAACTAAGCCAACTCCATAAAATCGAAGCCAGCAGCTCCATAAAACTGAGCCGAATGAGCCCATAAATCCGAGACCACAAGGCTCCACAAAATCAAACCAAACGAGTTCTTTAAAGAAGCAATCATTTCCAACATTTGCATTTGCATCAACCAAACCAAACTAGTTTCAAAATCCCAAAGCCAAATGAGCTGGCAAAGAGAACAATAAGTTTATAAGGCTGAAACAGTCTTTAGATTTCAGCATACATGTATAGATGTAATAAGAACACAAGAAGGAAGCTTGCACATGCATAAGAATTGAACCATACCTTTTGTAAGCCTACATTTCCAATTAAGTATCATAGAGCATTTAAAACATGCCCAAAAATATGCAGCATTCAAACTAGAGCCAATAGAAACCGATAGCAACGTCAGCCAACTAAAAGTTAAGCAGCTAATAGCTATTCCAACATTAAATACCAACCAAGACAAGTAAACCACCATATGCATGCATTTCCTTTTTTTTTAAAGGAAAGAAATTTACGCACAACCCCTGTCGAACGGAGAAGGAAAGCAGAGAAGAAGAAAGTGTGTACCTCACTCGAGCTTTTGCCAAACAATAGAGGAAAATCATTAGGTTTCCCAAGCACCAGGCTCACAAGCACGAGAGGCGAATCCAACAGTCTCTCCAAGCTCCCAGACTTTGTAACCTCACAACCCTTCCCCAAGAGGGATTTTTATAGCAGAGGAGGGGAGGAGAGAAAATAACACAGCTTACCGGAGGGTGAGGACACCTCAAAGCCCGACCCGACAAAAGAAAACCATCGCATCAAGAGCCACAGAGGTAGAAGCTATCGGGAAGGAG
>NW_018164601.1:459919-461505 GCF_001263595.1 Phalaenopsis equestris | reverse complement strand
ATATATATATATATACATATATATATATATAGATAGATATTCATAGCCATTAATTTGACTAAGGTCAATCAATGGCATGTTATCTTTGCTGAGTTAATCTTGGAAAGCTAACTCATTATTTGTTCTATTTGGCCTAAACATAACTCTCCTTTTTCCTAGCCAATAATGCAATAATGTAAGCTATCACTATCGTCACGCTTGGAACTTCAGATCACTTTGCCTTGTATTAAGGATCTTGTATCCTGGTTTTGTTGAAAATTTTGAAGACTTAAGCTTACTAATTAGCACCTAATTTATTCAAGTTTCCATAAACTAATCTAGAACTAACTATGTGATTATAACATAATAATTATTAGTGTGAAAATTAAAGATAAAAATAAATTTAATATTTGGATTGCATAAAAAAGGAATAATAATGGAGTTCTAGTTAGTAAAACCATCTTATCAATACCCATACAAGAACTCATGACATTTTTCATATTTTGACCATGACAATTATAATTTTAATTCTTCTCATATAATTTTAATTCTTTTCAAGTTTTTTTTTTATAATTTATTTTTTAACTTTAGCCTAAGTGTAATAAAGGAATAGCTAAACATAAAAGGGCTAAAGGGTGTTGGTAAAGAATTATGAAACAATATACATAACTTGAGCAAGATTTTATGGATTCATCATATAAGGTTATAAAACACTTGATTTATATGACAATGAAGATTGTTAATCAAATGTGCCTAGAGATATTTTATCAATTGCCATGAGTTTGGTGTGGATAGTCTCAGAGAAAGACTTTCGACTAACCAAACTGATTATTCGTGCACATAGTAATGCTCATTCAAAACCAACGAGAGTGGTGCTATGCCATTACTTTGTATATTTTGCTATCATATTAAAAGAAACAATTATATAGTTTTATTCATATTTGATCCAACGTCTGGACTCATGTGCGTAGTTTTCATATCTCGAGCATACCTCTCAACTCAGTACTTCGGTTTAAGTTGCTATTGAGCTTGTTGGAAAGATAAAAAGATGATTTACAAATTATTAGGTACGTCTCGATTCAAGTTAGAAGCTATCATAGAGAAAATATTCTAAAATAAGAAGGGGTGATGATGCTCAAGAGGTGATCTGTCATTGTAATCTATTAATGTTCTTAGAAGGTCATATATTTATCTTTTATATCTCAAAATTTTGTCAGTTTCTTTATTTGTTTGTTGTGTAAATCTTTCGCTTAGTATATGATCTCTAAATATTGTTATTATCTTCGCCATTCTTGTGTGGGCTCATTTTTTTACTAGGCTCAGACCTAGCGAAAGACTCCTTTGGATGAGTCTTTTCTCCTCCTAATTTACGTAGCTGTCTTCGATTGTATAGTGATATTTTTTTTGAAATCAAATAAATAAATAAATTCAAAACTTATGTACTAATCTATTAATTGGGATAATTACATACACAACACACGAAATATTACTATTTATAAAATCTAGCTCTCATATTATTTTAATGAACTATCGAGCCGATGTAGTTACACATGTCATGATTAGGGCTGTGAATTCGGCTCGTTGTTCGTGAACAACTCGTGTTCGGC
>NW_018164601.1:440600-459819 GCF_001263595.1 Phalaenopsis equestris | reverse complement strand
CCTTTTGTAAGCCTACATTTCCAATTAAGTATCATTGAGCATTTAAAACAGGCCCAAAAATATGCAGTATTCAAACTAGAGCCAATAGAAACAGATAGCAACTTCAGCCAACTAAAAGTCAAACAGCTAATAGCTATTCCAACATTAAATACCAACCAAGACAAAGTCAAACAGCTAATAGCTATTCCAACATTAAATACCAACCAAGACAAGTAAACCACCATATGCATGCATTTCCTTTTTTTTTAAAGGAAAGAAATTTACGCACAACCCCTGTCGAACGGAGAAGGAAAGCAGAGAAGAAGAAAGTGTGTACCTCACTCGAGCTTTTGCCAAACAATAGAGGAAAATCATTAGGTTTCCCAAGCACCAGGCTCACAAGCACGAGAGGCGAATCCAACAGTCTCTCCAAGCTCCCAGACTTTGTAACCTCACAACCCTTCCCCAAGAGGGATTTTTATAGCAGAGGAGGGGAGGAGAGAAAATAACACAGCTTACCGGAGGGTGAGGACACCTCAAAGCCCGACCCGACAAAAGAAAACCATCTCATCAAGAGTCACAGAGGTAGAAGCTATCGTGAAGGAGAAGAAATGCCGCATTCGTGACCCAGGGAACAAATGCGCTAGGGTTAACTTACCATAATAGGAAGCTCGCAGCTCGTGGAGGCAGCGTGGCTTCAAGAAGGAGGTTCTCGGGCAGGGGGTGTCGGGAGAGAGAGGTAGTCAACTCTTCGTCACGTGAAGGAGAGAATTCGAGAGAAAGGTGCGGTTAGGGCTTCACCCGCGGGAGAGGCGCGATTAGAGTTCGTGATTGAGCTCGACTCGCAATTGGGAAGGGGAAACGGGCCGAAGAGTTGCCGCAAGCCAGGATTTAGGGAAAAATAAAATCCTCCAGCCAACCTATTTCATATCTTTTATATTAATATGTATATTAGTTATATAATATTAGATATTCAAATTTCTCCGATTTGCACACTTTCGCTCATGCACGAGGTCACATCAAAATGGGCATCCTCTAGCTAAATTCGACGTCCTAGACGCACTCCGTTTCGTCATTCGGGGCCATTCGGACGACTTCGTCGATGGTCAGGTCGAAAATGCGTCAAATTCAAATTTTCATAAAATTCTCGCTCATGATCGATTGTTCCGACAATTGAGAGTTTGATCAATCGTGAAACCTTTTACAGGTGCAGGTGACGTGAATTTTGATAATTGTGTGTATCGACGCGTGAATTGTGGTATTCGTGTATCGTGAGTGTGCGCGGAGGACGCAATGAGTTTTCCTATAGTTTCAGGTCCTACAGGTACTCGACTTGAGCTTCGTCACGCTGGTTTTAATCAACCCAACTAAGTGTTGAGGATTTAGAACCGACAATATGAATCTGCAAGTAGTCAAGAAGTGGCTCGAATTTCTAGTTGGTGCGGGTTCCAGACTAGTCCTCTAAGAGAGTCCAACAAGAAGTCCTAAGTCTAGTCCCTGACTCTAAGAAGAATAAGAAACCTCACCAAAAATGAGGTCAACAAATGAATGCTTGTACTTTTAATCTATGGTAATATTTTGGTTCTTCATAATTTTGCATTAGTAGATTTATATTTTCTTGTACAAACTTTATTTTGATTTATATGTTTTTTTCTTTATTAATCAATTGTTATGAATGTTTGTAGCTACTTGCTATCATGTATTGGTGTATGTTATATATAATATAGTAAATTGAATGTAGTGAACACATAAATGATATATTTATATTAACTGCTTGTATGTGCTTGACTGACTATGATGAAGTCACCTTTTTATGGTACTAGCAGGGGAATGCTAAGATACTCATGTACGTAAATGAAAAAGGATATGAATTTTAAAACACCTTAAATGATATAATTTTTAGACAGTGTTTTTGTGAGGGTTGTATAAATATATAATGATATATATATATATATATGCTATTGATATAATAATATACAATGAATAACATCAAATATTTATATTAATTTTTTAAAAGCTTAACTGACATACATATTATTTTTCTTTTCTTTTGTAGTTGTATGCGTATTTATTAACTTGGTTTAGCTTAATGTTGTTTTAAATTAACATTTCAGGTTTAAATAAATGATTAAAAGATGAAAGATAAAAGAGAAAATATTTATAGAAGATGCAAACAACTAGTAATAAGGTAAGTTTAAATATGTTGTTTTAATTTAATTTGATTAGTGACTATTTTATTTGTTAAATGATAAATTAATATAAAAAACTTAGTTCCCATAGTCCGATCATTTGCACCGGCCTTGGTTAATTCCAAGCCTCAGTTCGGGTCATGATAAAAGTGGTATCATAGCCAAAGTTTAGAATTAATTAATATAATTTGGATAAAAGAGCTAATATGATAATTATAATAAAATTTTAATAATAATAATAATAATTAAAAATTAAAGTTAATTTAAATTAATAATTATATCCATTCAGGCATAGTCATACACCCAAAATTACAGAAGAAGAGAGTCAAATAGAAAATGATGAAGAATAACCTATAAATGTGAACATTAATGTCCTAACTCAGATAATAGATTTGATGACTCAGCTGATTCAGGAAGCCAGTTCGCAGCCTATCGGAAGTGATACAGTTGTTGTGGATAAGCATTAGAAGATGTTTTTAGAATTGCTTGCACATTTGTTCAAGGGAACTGAATACCTGATTGAAGCGGAGAACTGACTAATGAGGATAGAGAAAATACTTGATAACATGACTTATTCGTATGAAATAATAATACCGTTTGCTACTTTTGTGCTGGATGGAGAAGCCGAAAGGTGATGGCGTGGGCAGCATTAGGAAATGTTAGTAGACATACCCAATATGATGATAAGTTAGGAGTTCATAGAGTTTTCTAGAGAGTGTTTTGTACCTCTATCCGCTCGAAGATAGATGTGGGACACGTTCATCGAGTTAGTGCAGGGAGAGAATACAATCATACAGTACGAATAGGGCTGTAAATGAACCAATGCACTCAATGAGCAACATGAACTCGAATCGATTAAGACTCAATCATGTTCGATCAAATTAATTAATAAAGAAGCTTAAACATTTTATTGAAACTCGAATCTCAGTTGAACTAAATATGAACATAGTCGAACTTATTCATTTATGTTCACGAACAAACTCGTTTGCTGATCAACAAACAACTTGTTAAATACTCGATATGAAGCTCAAATATAGCTCGTATCATATATGATATATTATTTAAATAAAATTTGATTTGTTAGAATTTATTTAATTATAGATTTATTTGTAATATATTATTGTATGAATAATATTTTTAGATTAATTCTTAATTATATATTTATTTTATTATTAATTATTAACTATTTGAAAATTAACATGATGAAATTCTAAAAGAGAACATCACTTTTGTTCATTTTTTTATTTTGTTCGATCAAACTGCCTTTGATTTCTCTCAATTATTTCAACAATTGATGAATAATTTCACATTATGAGTTACTTTGTAATACTGGTTCATTTTATTTTTTCATTTTTTTGCTCTTATTTTAATATATATTTTTTATATATTAAAATTCATTCTTGTGAGAATATATCTATTATAGGCACTAGATAACAACACGTAAGTTAATTTATTTGCTTATATCATATTTATATAATTTATTCAATTATTTATTTAGATTTGTAAAAATTATATTTTTTATGTGAAAATTTAGATACTCATTTGAATTTTTAGTTTGTTTATTAGCTCGTTTAAATATTCGTTCACTTTCATAAACAAATCAAGTTCAAACATTGAAAATTATAAAAAAGTCAAGCTTGAATAGTGTATGAAAGCTCAACGCAAACTCAAGCCGAACATGAACAACTTATAATTGTATCAAGCCAAGTCCAAACTATGATATACTCGACTAGATTACGACCCTATGTACAAAGCATAATTCACTTTACGTCACAATTGATCGCTACTGCAGAAGAAAAGTACTACAAATTTCTTTTGGGATTAAAAGGTTTAATCAGACACCCATTAGCGCCTTTAGGGATCGATGAATACTCGATATTAGTGTAACGAGCTAGAAGGGTGGAGATCGACTATCAGCTTACTCAGAAGCGTAAGGAGGCGCACAAGAGGAAGAATATTGATGAAAGAGAACATGTGGGTCAATCAGAGACATCCATTGGGTAAAAGTCCTGGAACAATTTGGGTGGATTTAACAAAGGTGCAATTCAGAGTAATGTAGTCACTTGTGCCAAATGCGGAAGTCAACATAAGGGTGAATATTTGATAGACTCTAACGTTTGCTACTGGTACCGTTAGCCTAGTCATATAGTAAGATATTGTCCATCCCTCTGCCAGAAGAGTGTTGCAGATTGGAAATCAGGAGGAGCTTCTTCATAGAAGACTATAGATGGGCTGAAAAAGATAGTTTATAGCTTCAACTTCTACTCAATGTCAACCAAGACAACTTGTTTAACCTCAAGTATACTCCCTTATTTCTAGTGAGCCTGAAGTACCTACTGCAAATGATGGTGATGAGGTCTGATGAGTTTGGGGTTTTCTTAGCGTATTTTTTGTGCGTTATGTTTTTATCTTGATTTTATTGATGAGGGGAGAATAGTTGAGCCACCTTGTATTGGTCTTTACTTTACAATGATTGTTTGTCATCTTAATGAATGACCCCTAGTTTTCAACATGAAATTTGATGAATAGCTATTGTTGACATGCTTAATGAGATGTGACTTGCGATTCTTTTTAAATGTTGAGGATGAAATTTTCGTAAGCTGGGAAAATTGTGAGTCCCTTTTCTATTTTCGGGAGAGGAATCGAAGCGTTGATCAGAGGGAGGAGAGGAAGCGATGAGTCAGGCAGCTGTAAAGGGGAGATGAAGCAAGAAGGTCGGGAAGCTAGAGAGGGGAGAGATGAAGTGAGAGGGTCGGGAAGCCAGGGAGGTAAGTTTGCCCTATAAATTGACGGGAGACAAAGGGAGATTGAGAGGGAGAAGCCAGCGGTAACGAATTATTGGGACACAGACGAAGGAGGAAGGAGCGGCTCACGATTTTGGTGGAGGAGAGCTCGTGCCATGGCCATTTAAAGGAAGAAAGAGGAGAGTCGGGATCTCTCGTGCGCGCTGTCAAAAAGCAGAGGAGGAAGAGGAGACAAGCTAAGTTCATGCATTTATCTAGAGGAAGCAGATGCCAGAACTCTCGATCCAGATTTTTCACATGCAGAGAAGATGATCGAGCAGAGGAAGTAAGGAGATCCCGCGTGCGTGAGAGGGATTTTTCGACCGTGTGTTTATTTAAATTATTTGATAAGGAATTTATATATATTATATATGAGTATTATTTAAATGATTAAACTTAAGTGTATTTGATTCAGGCTATAAAAATTTCACTTTTGGATCGAAGAAATGGTGTTAGCACTAAAGTAAGGTTAGGTTTTAATTCTAAAATTATTTTGTGTAAATTAATAATATTTATATTAATGTTATTTACAATAATTAAACTTATACGTATAAGTATTGAAATCTTAAAATAGTCTAATACAATAATAATTGATAATTAAATTAAAACATAATTCAATAAAGTGATAATTAAATATTTTATACTTTATAGGTGATATAGAAATAATATAAGTTAAGAGCAAGGAGATTGTCTATCATCGAGGTGAGTACTCGTGCTTTTAATCTATGGTAAAATTTTGGTTCTTTTCCACAATTTTGCAATAGTAGACACTTGTAGAAGTTTTATTTTGATTTATATATTCTTTTCTTTATTGTTTACATTGTTATGAACGTTTGTAGTTACTTACTATCATGCATTGGTGTTTGTTATATATTTTATATTGTATTGAGTGTGATGAACACATAAATGATATATTTATATTTACTGCTTGTCTATGCATGAATGAATATGATGAAGTCACTCTTATATGGTACTATTGGTGGACTGCTAAGATACCCGTCACGTAAATGGAAAAAGATTTGGATATTGAAATACCTTATGTGGTACAATTTTTAAATGATACTTATGTGATTGTTGTAATTATATAAATATTATATATGTTATTGATATAATAAACATTGAATAACATCAAATATTTATATTGATTTATTAAAAGTTTAACTGACTTGTATAGTAATTTTCTTTTCATTTGTATCACTGTAATTAAAGAGTACGAGTATTCACTAGTTTTATATAGTTTACTATTATTTTAAATTAACATTTAAAGTTTAATTATGTGATTAAAATATGAGCGATAGAAATGAAAATTTTTATAGAAGACGTAGACAACCAATAACGAGGTAACTTTCAATATACTCCTTTAATTTAATTTGATCAATGAATGTTTCATTTATTAAATGATAAATGAATATTCAAAACTTGGCTCCCACCGTCTAACCATATGTACCCGCCTTGGTTAATTCCAAGCTTCGAATTGGGTCACACTCAATGACTCGATTCATTGGACCAAAAACTCTGCCTCCTATCATCTAAACCAAAGTGAGTAAATAAATTCAAAGGGGCATTAGTGTTTTCCATGGAATGATCTAGTGAGTCGTGACCTTAAACCTAATCAAAAGGATTCTGCAAGAATGTCAATTGTAATTTTATATAAACCTGTGTTGTGGTCTGAAGCTGGGGAGTGTCTACTATGAATTTTAGACTGATAATCAGCTCCTTATGTGCTGTATAAAGCTAACAGTTGTGTTTTTTTGAAGAAGAATGAATAAATTAGACTTGAGCTAGGTGTGCCATTAGGACTCAAAGGGTGTCTAATGGAGAAATTTCTGGAATTGCTATAATTTGAACCTATAGCAATGTATAAAGGTGACTCAAAAGCTTCAATGAGTGCTAAATTTTCCACTGTAGATCTATCCCCTAGTTAAGAAGCAGAGAAAAGGTACTGGGAAAAAAATGTCTGCCAAAGATGCCTCTTTTTCTTTAGTGATAGAATCAGAGGCATACAAACTCGAGTTATCTACTTCAAAATCCTCAGAAATAGTAAGCCCAACATCAATGGACTTGTGGGTTTAAATGACACTTCATTAGGGGACAAAAGCCGTCAAGGGGTGGGGCTTGTCGACCAATCTGTCAAAGTTTAAGGTGGCTTGGCATGACAAGAATACCTACATCTCTGAGCCAGAGAATGTACCTTTGTTTAGCTAAGAGATAGCTGCTTGGCTGCATCTTGGCTGAGAGAGCGGCCTCTTTTATTGTAGTTTGAACATCATTTCTACTACCTATATAAAATTAATAGAAAGCCTTAAGTATGCATGAATTCATTAACATGAAGGCAAAGATGAAAATAGAAAGGAAGGAAGGTGCGATGCCATCTTTGCTGCTATTAGCTTGTGAGATACTGCATTTAGGCCTCTTACGACCCACCCCCATACCAATTGAGCAGATGAATGCAAAAAACAAAATTGCCAATGAACATGATGACACTACCTCAATTGCCATCGACCTGCGAGATAATACATTGAGCTTGTTGCCCCCAAAGAACTTCTAGTAGCCACACTTGACTCTTGTGATTCTGAGCATCACATTTTATAAAAGCTGCAAAAAATAGTAGAACTGAAGTCAATATAGTGTACCTCTTCTTGTCTGGCTATTTGGAGCTAGATAAAATCTCGATCTAATGCCAAGTTGGGGAAGCGAACTAACACTATGGTAATGACGTACATCTTGGTTTTCCAAGGGATTGATCATGTTAGCTAGCATCAGTTATATCAGGAATGAGAGGCAATCATCATTTGCAATAGCTTGAGAAAATCCAATTTGCATAGTGATTATTTTGGTGGAACTTTTTCAAAACCATTGATTAATAAAAACGATAGCATGATCATCTGAGTCTCGTGATGATAAAACATTCAGCGATTCATATGGTTCATCCTACATTAGCAAGGTGTAATTATGCTGATGTTAGTACCATCTGTAATGACAACTCTTGTCATGCTAACCGGTATACCATTTACATCTAACTTGTGCGCTAAATAAAATTTATTTTCCACTGGGCGAGGACCAAATTAGTAAATATGCACCCACTAACACTCTAGCTTTGATGGCTATGATAACTATATTTAAATTGGATTGCCCCTCTGAAACATATTGATGGTACAAAAGTCTATCGAAGTTGGAATTATATTACAATACTAATGTTCCATGATTTTAACCTCATGTTCGAATCCCTCAAACTAGTCATCAATTCCTCCAAATTACTTGAATAAAACATATACTACTGGTACCCTTACAAGAATTGATGAAAGCTATAATTATTACAAACCTTAAATTCTATAATTTTTTTATTCTTCAAGGTACTATTTATATATAGCCCACGAAGGACACAAAAAAAGGAACTTTAAAAAATCATTTTTGATTTAATAGAGATGGAAGGTTATAATTTTCTTAGCGCATAGGCAGTAGAAATCAGCATTAGGTTTCCTAGGTTCCATATAAATGCAGCCATAAAAGAAAACTGTGAGGCATGACAGTTGCAAAAAGGAGGGTGGTTCAGTTATAATAATTAACGAGAGAAGCGTGTGAAGTAGAATCTATGGGTAATGAAGGATAGTTTGAAGCAGGAATTGCGAGACTGCATTAATTGATTTTTCCATTGCTGTAACATTTTAGCTTAATAGAGGGAAGTATCGGTTTATAGCATAATAGCAGCAACGGAGAGATATTGAAGTTGTAGCTGGTTAACGATAGAAACAAATAATCAAAGGAGGCCATACAAAGTAATCTTAGTAAGCTTCTGAAGGAAAGCCACTGGAAAAAAATTGGCATGGGCAAGTTGTGAAATCTGTAGAATTGGAAACTGTGAATACTTTAACATGTGCTGTTTATGATGCTAATTAAAGCAGGCCTTGTTTTAATTAATAACACCTAAAGAAGATATTGAAAGATTGGGGAACACAACTTGTTTTCAATTTGATCAGCATTATAGGGTTCTTCAACATAAATTAACTAGAAATGAATTGCAGTCTAAGATAAGATACGATTTAAAGCTCATTTTTTATGCATCTGTCGAGTATACTTTCTCAAATTTCCATCTGAAAGCTCCGCATTGCTTTCGTATTATGGGCAAAGCATACTGGATCAGTGTGAATTATTCAATTTGCCTTACTAGGAAGTCACTACTTTTTTTTCGATATTTTCTTTGCTTGCTTTTGGAACCCTAATGCTTAGAAATTATAATCAACCTTGCAGGTTGACATCCATGTTACCCCAGGATCTCATGCTAATGAAGAATCAGGTGTGTAATAGTCTACCACATGTTATTACTTGGAATCCTGCCAACTTTCCCATTTGCAGAAGTTACTACTGCTGTATTGTTACTGATGCTGGTGAAAATTTTTCATATTTTTTTATGGAAAATGAAAGCCATTCCTTGTTGGTAATTCAACCTATCAAAAAACAGTCAGGCCAATTAGTATGAGTCCAACTTCATGCCTTGGAATTTAGGTGATACTGCAGATCTCTCTAGGTTGTTTATCTAGTTAACAAAGAAGAATCCAGTTAACCGAAACACCATGATTCCTACTTCAAATTCAACAGAACACAAGCACGACTTCAAAGCTCTTATTTTGATATAATCCAGGCTTTTGGGTGACGTGTGCCTAGTTTTACATAATCAAGCTGGCTAACCTTTTTCTTCTTAGTTATATCTTCTTTAGACAATGCTGAACTTACAGAATGCACTCGAATTTGACTCAAAAGTTATTCAGAGCATAATTATTGAGTCAATTTGATCATATATGCGGCTTATTTATAAATTCACTTACAATGTTGTATTTGGGGCATTTTTTGAGTATTGTTTTCTATCTTTAATCCATTTTATATTTTCTGCTGTTCAAATATTCTGATTTAGTTGGCATCCCGAGACAGGTTTCCCTCTAGGTCCCAAGTTTTTCAACAAGTGCATCAAATCTGTGGATGGGCTAAACTAGCACTATCATCATTGTTGATTTGAGAAGCATGGGAGAAGCCCTTATGAGGAGTGAAATAAATTGAGAATGGAGGGAGATAGTTTTCTTACCTCCATTGATCGAAGCTAATTTGCCGCTTGGGATGGTACATTGGGAGAGGGATGAGAAATCTTGAGAGAGAAGTGGATGGCAAACATTAGAGCATGAACTCTGGAAGGGCCATTGGAAGGAAGGAAATTGGGATTTAATCTTAGCTTTGCTATGGATGGGTGGGAAGGATGAAATTGGGAGAGGTAAGGGGTTGCCTTTAGCTGAATGAAAGAAAAGATCTGTGCTACAAATGGAACCTATGTGGATTTTATTAGGGTTCTGGCAAAGCTTTCCTGTAAGCAAGGTCAGATTATATTGTCAATGGCGACACTAGGCTTGCCTAGGAATAGAGCAGGATGAGGTGCCTTTGTGAGAGGTTCCCATAAAAGTTCAACTTCATGAAAATGTTCCTGTTAATGCTAAAAGATTACCAGTAAGAATAGGTGAATAACATATGATGGCCAAGATGAATGTCGTTTGGCTTTGTAGCTTAGGCCGATAGTGTAGTGAGGTGTCGAATTCATTATAAGGAATCCAAAATTTACAAGGGGAAACAAATGTTCACATTTCTTGTGGATTGACACCGACAAAGGAAAGAGGAAGAAAAACAAGAAATATGAAGGAGGGTTCATTCTCTTCTAAATATGTTCATATCTTAAATGAAAACTTTTGCTATCCCCCATTCTTGGAGAAGGAATTTTGGAGGCATGTATAAACACTAGGAAATTTGAGGTGATTAGATCATGACCTGATGATGACATAGGTTGGCATGGATAGGTGCGTGGAAGAATGGGTTGTGGGATCCATTGTCTCCTTGTGTGAGCACTAATACCATTGTTTTTGCGAACCATAATTGTGATCCTCACACCTCAAAATTATTCTAAATCAAGCACACATTTCCTTGACAAACTATAAACGATAGCTGTCATCTCATCGAAAAGTAAAATTTATCATGCAATTAAAATACAGCCTCAAACTTTGTTGTGGATGATTTGATTGTGGGATTGTTGATCCGTCAAGTAAATTGCACTTGGTGTGTTGAAAGCTCGTGGTGACTTCTATTCTCCAGTTTAAGACACCATCATCAGTGTTTGTCACATTGTCATCATTGATCATTGTCATCAATAGTGAGACACTGTTGTTGGTCGCTTGTCCCAGTGGTGGATCAGGTGTGAAGATTGAGCCAACCAAGATGTCTGATTGCTTAAACAGTTCTAAATAGGTGGAGAGTGCAATTTAGTGCATCCGTTTCTAACAAAATTATGAATATTTTAGCATCATTGTAAATAAAGATCAGATTGGCCCCATCGAGATCTATAAATATATCTCAATTTTTTTTATTTTGAACATTTTATATTAGGAGCATTCATGCAGCCTATGTAATTTTAGATTTTAGAAAACTTGTAGAGGCCTTAGATAACCATGCTAGTGCTCCCAGATCCACCAGATGTCTTTTAACCATTTTGATCTTCCTTTGTTGACTTAATTTCATTGATGTATTACTCTTGACATTAATCTCTCTTCTTCATCAACCAACCAACTTCTGACATCTATCCTTTGATGTTTGATGTTCGTCTACCTTTATTATCTGCTATCGATATTCCAACATCCATTGATTGTCGATATTTTACATCTACATGTTAGGTCTCCCAATTTAGGAGAACGATTTAGTTAATTGTTTTCTAACTTTAGCTGCCACTAGTCTTTGCTTCTCTTCCAGCAACTGGCACCCAACTCTCAACATTGCCTACAATACCTTCATTTTCAACATTCGTTCTCAGATGCCACACTTTGCTAACATTGTTGACCAACATCTACGATCTTTCATTAATATCGCTACCTTCTATTGCTACATTAAGAGAATCCTTTTTTTAATTGTATACTTGCTTCTCTAGTTGTGGAGAAGTGTGAGTTTTTGTATGGACCTATTTTTGTCTTCTTCTTAAATTTTTACTCGTAAAAAATGGTGTCATCTGAATTTGAGTAACTTCATCTCATTTTATTTTGATGTATCCAAGATCTTCATACAAATTAAAATGAAACTATTAATCTCTATGCAACGGGTTTTCAAGCATGCAACAGCCTGCGAGGAACATCTCAATTTTATGTCGTATTGATTAAAGAAAGCTTTGCCCGTTTAATATTTCACACATAAATAATGCTTAGAAAGGATAGCAGTTTTCAATTGCCTGAATTATTTAAATAATCAACAATAGTCAGTTATAAAAAATAGCCCATTAATATAATTACAATTCTAATTCACAATAGCTCAATGAAGGAGAAGTAACATAAATGCTAAATTTTTCTATAAAGCCATGGAAAAACATATGATAAGCTGAACATATTAATATCTCTGGCTGTTAATGTTGCCTAATAATTAAAATTTTAGTAATATTTAGAACTATATTTTTATCACTTCTTTTTAATAACTAAATTATTAACTTTGTAGGTATTTTGCATTTTTTATTTTTTATTTTTATATATTAATAAGTTCTTAGCAACGGTCTAATTATGGCTTAATTCTCCCTTGGCTAATTCGTACTCTATTGGCACTATGTATAGAGAAATTCTACTATTTTCTGGAGGGAAAACGTACTCACTTTTTGCTGATAGATCTCTCGACGGCATAGTAGGCATAATTCTAATTTTTACTGTGGTTTGAGGTGAAAGAAAAGTTATTAATGTGCCTGAATATATTAAAATCCCCTTGTATTATAATAAATGGGTAAACTCGAATTAACATGCGCATAAAAATATTTCTTTATATATTATTTCAATTGCATTCATTTTAGCATGTAAAGTGACGAGCATATCGTCATTTATAAGAATAAATCTAATAAAACACAAATTAATTATTTTATTATGAGTGAAAAAGATCGTCAGCATTGTATAGATTGTAATGTTATTTATAGTGAAATTTTTAGGGCATAACATAGATTAATTGTTTTAAACTTTTTAAATGAACGGTTATAAGATGAAAAATATAATAAAATATCAGTAAATTTTAATATATGAAAATTTAGGATGTCTTTGAAGAAGTTAATATTATGTGAGATAAAATAATGATTACTATTAAGTTGCAAAAAATACTTGAAGAATCAAAAAGAAAAATTCTTATGAATAAAAATAGTTGGCGGTGGAATAATGATGTCCAAGAATAATAAAAATAAGAAATTTATTATTGAAATTGGTTTAGATGTAAAAGATTCGAAAAAATATAATGTGATATGTTGGGAGTCAAAGAAAATAATTATTTATGCTAAAAATTTTATTTTTAATTATATTTATGATATGCTAGATATTGAAGAGGATGAAAGATATATATATAAATTAGTCAAACAATGAGATAAGAAAATAAAGTTTTAGTTCAAGTGTATAAGGATGAAATTAAATAGTGTTTTTCTTTGAAGAGGATCTTCAATATAAGATGTTGGGGAATTTTAAAGGATGAAATTAAATAGTGTTTTTCTTTGAAGAAAGAGGATCTTCAATATAAGATGTTGGGGAATTTTAATAAACTTTTCAATGAAGATTATAAAAATATGATTAGCCTTAGTGATCTTAATATCATAAATAATAATTAAAATTTTTATTTCTACCGTTGTATTAGTAAGACAAAAGTTAAGGAAGCTTTAAAGTGAAAATTTTTAAAACTAGTAGGATCTGATGATATTTTAATAGAAGTATAAAAATATTTAGAAGATCCAAGAATTTTTTGGCTTACTAAATTTTTTGATGTATTTTAAAAACAAAAAAAAAAAATTTGATGAGTGGAGAAAAAAATCTATTAGTTAACTTTTTTTAAGAGTAAAGGGGATTCAAAAGAGTGCAAATTATAGAAGAATGAAGTTAATGTGTCATACGTTACAGTTATGGGAGAGTAATTGAACATCGGTTACAATGTGATTAACAAATTTCTCAATTAGTTTAGATTCATGTCGGGCAAGTCTAATATGGAAGCTATACATTTATTGAGAGGTTTATTGGAGAAGTATAGAGAAAGTAAGGAGGATCTACAAACGATTTCTGTTGATTAAGAAAAAAAATTATGATAAGGTTCCAATAGAAATACTTCAGAGTTTTAGAAAAAAAAAGGTGTTGATATTGCTTATATTCAAGTAATTAAAGATAAATATACTTTAGTTGTTGTGTTCAAACACAAGAAGGATTACATTAGGAGTCATCTTTAAGCCCATATTTTTTTTGCTTTAGTTATAAATGTTCTTACTGAACATCTACAAGAGAATGTATCGTGGTTGCTGTGATCTCCTTGTAGATAAGACTAAAGAGAGTTTTCAGGAATTATATGAATTATGAAGTCAACTTTTGAGTCTAAAGGCTTTCGTTTGAATAGATCTAAAAATGAATACATGGAATATAATCTTAGTAGTAGTAGATCTAAGGAGTGAACGTTTTAGATATCTCGGGTCTATTGTGTAAAGTGATGATGATATGGATGGGGATGTTATTAGTAGAATTCAAGTTGGATGGTTGAAGTGGAGGAATGCGTTTGGCCTTTTGTATGATAGAAAAATACTACTTAAACTTTAAGGAAAATTTTATAAGATGGTGAAACCTACAATTTTTTATGGCACGGAATATTGGCCTATAAAATAGAACCATAAAATTAAGTGAAGTGTTGTTGAGCTGAGAATGCTCAAGTGGATGAGTGGCTTTACACTTAGATACAAAGGCGAAACAAATATATCTGCAAAAGGTAGCTCCAGCGGCGGACAAGATTAAAGAGAGTCACCGTAAATGGTTTGTTCACATTAAATGTCGACCATTTGATGACCCATTTAGGAGAGTAAATGTTTTAGATTTGACTTATGTTAAGAACGGTAGAGGTAGACCTAAAACAGGGAGAATAGATGTCACCCCGAGCTTTCAACACACCAAGTGAAAAGATGACACTCAATAGGATAAAATGGAGAAAAAGGATTTAGGTGGCCGACCCCACTTAGTGGGATAAAGGCTTTTTGTTGTTGTTGTTGCTTTTATTTTAACATGTGATATTCTTTTAATAAAATATTTATATTTTTCTATGAGTAGCAAAACTTTCATCCCGTAAGAATTTAATTGTGATGTTATGAGAACATAATGTCTTTTTAAGGAGAAACTGCTAAATAAAGCTAACATGTGTGATACGTAGCACCGACACTTTTAAAAATGTGTCGTACCCATGTCAGACATGTATCAGACGCCAACAGTTGTCCGACACTTCTCTGACACTACAAAATATATGTGTGAATATTTTTTTTAAGCCTGAACACTGCATGTTGAAGTCATCTCTAACATTTGTCAAAATCGAACATCGAAAGTGCTTTTAATATTTGTGAAAGCTGAGCATTAGTAATTCTTTTTTTGTAATCATATGATTTTTTTTTTTAATTTTAGTATATAAGTTGGATTATAAGTTTGATGAATTCTTTAGTATATCTAATTTTAAAAATTAATTTTCATAAACATGATGTTTTATAATATAAATTAAATTTATGAAGTTAAATTTTATTCTTGCATATTTTTAATAAAGAATAATGAAAAAAATATATATTTTATATTAATAATTAATTAAATATAAAAACGTGTCCATGATGTTTCGTGCCCTTATTTTTTAAATTATATCGTATCCCCGTATCGTGTTGTGTCGTGTTCGTGCTTCATAACATGCGTGCTTCGTTTCTAACAATATGATAAATTAGATTGTAAGTAGATTAAATATTCATAAGTCATAAGATATAACATTTTAACATACGAAAAACTTGAATCAAGAATATACTAATTAAATGCATAATGTCTTGAATAAAAAAATAATACTTAAATTTAGAAATATTATTACTTGTCTTAGCGAAAATCTCATTTTTTGAATAACAAATTTGATGTTCTAGATGACTCCCACTCACTTTAACACAGAATCAACCTATAAATCATAAAAATTCAAGCTCGATGCATATTACAATTAATCCACTTCTTCAATATTCTTGACACATTTTAATATTCTTTATAAATTTTAACTATAATTAAACTTAAATTTTATGTTTTATAATTTATTCTCATTGGAATTTGTTTTATTTTTAATTTATAATTAAGTTACTCTTTTATCAAAAAGACTAATATTATGACACAATTCAAATCTAAAAATTGATTAACCTAAAATAATTCCATGTTAATGATAGATGCCCTTTTTATTAAATTTCTCTATCATAAAAATAATTATCTTAAATAAAAAGGTATTATCTTTTCATTATTATTAAATGTACTTTCATCCTTATGTTAGATTAATTTATACATGTTGAAAAAATGTAAGAAGCTTGCATTTAAATATGAAATTTTTAGAGAATTTCATATTTAACTTACTTGGATTAAAGTTCATGTACATTTTTTTTTGTTTTCAAAATGAATGACCAAAGGCTATTATATGAGACTCCAGCCACCTCTAATATGTCTAACAATTCGAGACCATCTTCTTAAGGCCAACTGTGCCCGAGGGGACTCGAACCCCCGACCCGAGGGGTCTTATACCGTGGATGCCAACCAACAGGCCGGGGTACGTGGCACAGTTCATGTAAAGTTTAATCATATAATCATTACTAGCTTTTACACTGGATAAGATGATACCAGTCATATAGTAATTTAAAATCATCTATATTGTAATATTCTCACATTTAAATTCACATTTAAATGCACAGAAATGTTATTCTCTATGTAATTTGTTTACCCACAAATAATATTATATTTGATATTTAATTTATGCGAAATTCCTAATTAATTTACTGAATGTTTATTCAAGTTTAAAGCAAAACAAATTTTACTTAAGTTAAACCAACACAAAACTCTTTCATAATTGAGAAAGAAAGTGTCCAAAGTTTGGATTTACCCTCCAATACAACAACAACAACAACAACAACAACAACAAAGCCTCCAATAGATAATTACATATAGAAACCTTTGTCGAACTTAAACTCACTTGCTTGGAGAAAAGCCCAACAAAATATTCAAAGCAATTTCCTTTCAATAAAATGAAAACCTCGACTTCTTCCTTCAAAATCAGTACAATTTTCTACCTAGAGTTCAAGTGCTTGTGATGTTCAACCCATGCCCAACGTCGTGTGCTCACTTGATCGAGTTCGTCTTGATACCGCCACATGTTTGGTGCCGCTGTCAATCACAATACTCGACCACAGCTGCTTTGGCTTGCTCGGCTGCACTCGACACAGCATATTTCCTAGGGTGGAAGTAATTATACTGGTGATTTTTTCACAGAGATTTTTTTTATCTTGTGCACACAGTTAACCAAAACTGTAATGTCAAATACAGACCACAGAATTTTATTATGAGGAAAAAAATTTTAGTCTGTCTGATAGGTTTTGAACATCATTAGAGCACATATTCATTTATGGTCCCAAAATCTCATTTTCTGGCGCACATTTAGTGTAACATCTTCCGGGTGACTTTTACATGGACTGAAACTTTATTTCATTCTTGAGCTCTGACGCTACCAAACAATTTATTTCTTTAGCTTTTAGCCATAGAAATTCGTAAACATCTTATTTCTATGATGGAATTGGATGCGGTAGAAGCGGCCGCTAAATCATCTTCATTAGTCGGCTTGACTCCATGAATCCTCCTTGACCATCTATTCCTCTTGGCTGCTACATATAACCAGGGCTGTGAATTTTGCTCGAAAATCGTTAATCGCTCGAAAATTAATTCGAACTTTTTTTCATATCAAAATAAACGAGCCGAGCTATGAGCCAAAATTTTGGTCTTTTGTTCATATCAAAATAAACGAGCCAAGCTATGAGCCAAAATTTTGGATCAAATTTTTTCTGAGCCGATTTTAAGAGCCGGCCCAGCTCGGCTCGAAATCCGATCGTAAACAACTGTTGAGAAATTAGGAAAAATCAACGCACAAATCAACAAACACAAGAAAGAACACGCGGAGCGGTTGATTTCTGATTTCACGAAAAAACAGTATACCTCTTTAGGGTTACAAATACAACACATATATAACCCTAACGTATAATATGTTGTTACAAAATTACCTATGCACTAGACCGCTGGGGCGTTGCCTCCGCACTCCCAACCCACTTAACAAAACTCAGTCGATTGGATAGATGCTGGAGCGGAACGGAGCGAGTCAGATTTGCTCCGCTCGCTCGCTACGTTCCCCTCCAACATCTGTCCCTTATCTGGTATATGAGCCATCGGATCGTAAACAGCCCTACATATAACTTGTACTGAATGCCGTTTTTATTCAAATATGCAGTTAACAAGCAGTTGAATGACAAAGAGAGGGTTGCTGCTGCCCTGGAGAATCCCAATCTGCGTCAGCTCGTTGACGAATGCTTATACTCCAGTGAACTGTAGATCCATTAGCAATATGATAGATGTAATATCAGTCAGTCAATAAGGTAATGCGGTCTTATTCTATACTAGTACTGTTGTTTGGATATTGAGATTTACTTGTTAGAGAGATTATTTCCGGTGATTTGCGTAGAATCACACAGTTTTTATATATTTATAGGTTTTATTTCCTTAAATCACATAAAAATATAAGACTAATATTAATTTGTTAGCATGAAATGTTGCTTTTCATGTGTGTTCTGATGTGACCGGGACTCTAAAATGTTATATATGTAAATATTAAAAGTTTACATATTAGCACATGTAAATATATAAGATTTATGGGATATGCATGTAAATTTTCCTTTTTTTTTTTTTTATTTTGTTGACTATACTTCTCCTTTTGTTGAGAGAAGTTGAATGTAAAGGGCCTACTTTCTGATTGATTGCACTGAATACAAAAGCACTTGGATCAATTATCATAGAATATCATAGAGTAGCACGTGCTTTCGATTTTTTGAATGCCGTGGGGGAGGAGAAATTATTGTGTACGGAGTTCGAACACAAGCTACGTCCTGACAACAAAGACAATGCATTGGAAGGTCTCAATGCATTGGAAGTTTTTTTTTTTTTTGTTTTCCGCTTCCTCCGTGCATTACATCCGTTGTTCAGACGTAGATGTAGCTTGTGTTCGGACTCCGAACGCAATATTTTTTTCGTGGGGAAGATCTACCTGAGGAGAGCTATGACCCACTACAATTGAGAGGGCTTAACCTTTGGTATGCAACTTTGATTTACAATTGGGCTATATATATATATATATATATATATATATCGACAGCGGCAGCGGCCGGCGCACAGGCTG
>NW_018164601.1:431300-438938 GCF_001263595.1 Phalaenopsis equestris | reverse complement strand
TCTAAGTTTAAATCATAACACCTCATGTGAAAATGTGGTTAGTGTCTTCTTTTGTATATATTTGATCATGGTTTGAATCTCACACTTTACATATATTTTTCTCAATTTTAGTTTAACGAGCCAATTTCGAGCCAACCACAAACATGAATGCTTAAATCGAGCCGAACACAAACACACAGTTCACTAGCCAATTTCGAACACGAGCTATTTCGAATGAGCCGAACACGAGCCAAGCCTGAGCTCGCTCAAGCTCGGCTCGTTTACAACCCTAGTCATGATCAAAACATTGAGAATTTGATAAAAATGAAAAAAATTATGAGCGGGACTTCTACTATTAATTTTGATATTTGAGTGAGAATTTGAAAAATAAATGAAGAAACAACGTTGTTTAAGGGGGCAATGTGTGTAATTGCTCTTATTAATTTGTAGCCATTCATTAATTTTTTATTTGAGAACGTGTTGAACTTCGTTCATTGAACACCACCGCCTGGATAAATTTACATTTGGCAATGGTGTATTTTCGAAATTTCCCTGGATGAAGATGATGAAGCCTGCTCCACACGAGAAATTATTGTATCAAGAGTCCCGTTGTTGCTTTGCATCAAAACTTCAATTAAACTCTGCCACGTGTACATACAAACTCCCAATTTGATAAATAGGTGGATACACGTGACAAACTCTAATTGAAATCATGATGTAAAACTGTATCAGAACCCTTGATAGAATAATTTTTCGTTTCACATGTGTCTTTTGAAGGAAGCCATAATTAAAGGTTGAAGTTGGCATTAACCGTTACAAAGCAGGCGTTACTTGACGATGCCGTTACTTTCGAAATGCCCGATCCTCATGTCCAAGCTAACGTTTGCATCACGTGGGCTTGTGACCTTTGTCGGCACTGACGGCTTTACCCGAATCGATCCACCACTCCTTTTTAAGACCTCACCCCCTTTCCCTTTATTGCGAATCAATCTCCTCTCTCTCACACTAGCTTGCTCTTAATCCATGGCGGCGATGACCTACATCTGCTTCGCGATGGCCGCGCTCCTGCTCGGCTTCCTTTTCTCACCTGCAAGTAAACCTCTCTTTCCTCTCTCTCTCTCTCCCTTTACCCCCGAGAAAATTACAGAGACATCGAAGAACGAGAATTAAAGCATCTGAAAAGAAGCTATGATGATTTTACTCGGATCTGTCGTCTCTCTTTCCTCTCCCGCTTTCTGCTTCCGATAAAAGCGAAGAAGAAAGTAATGGCCATGGCAGATCTCCAACAGAGCATTACCCCCCCCATTGAAGTTCCTCTTAGAACTCCTGAGGCTCTCACTCAATACCTAATCTCACTCTTCTCCGCTTCGATCTTCATATCCTTTTTATTTTTTTCGGAAATTTACATATATACCACTAAGTTCTTATGCATTCACTTAACTCACCCTAAATTTTTAATTTTTTACATTCTTAATATTTACTTAATGTTCGAAGGAGTAGGGTGCAAATGAGCCGAACACGAGCGAGCCCAAGCCCCACTCGCGTTCGGCCCCAAGCCCCACTCGTGTTCGGCTAATTTTTATTTTGAACTCAAAAAGTGTGTTCGTGCAAGAGCCGTTCATGAACAAACAGCCATTTTGACAACTCTAATCACTCAGTCATGAGATGTTAAAAATTATGGTAAGATTTAAAATATCATATGAATTTAATTTAATAATTTTTATTTTATTTTCTTCATTAATATTTTTAAATATTTATAAATTTTTGTAGCTTGTATTCGATTAAATTTTTAAAAAATATTAAGCTAAAAAAGAGTCGAACATGAATGAATAAATATTTATTTATGTTGTTCATGTTGGGCTTCTTAACTCGAGTTATTTTTAATAAATTTTATCGATTACTAATGCTATTTTTAATAAATTATTTTCTGGACCGGAAGGTTCGCAGTCGTTCATCGGAGTGAACTATGGGCAAGTTGCAGATAACCTTCCCTCCCCAACGTCGACCATCCAGCTCCTCCGCTCCACCACCATCACTAAACTCCGCCTCTACGGCGCCGATCCGGCCATCCTCCGCTCCCTCGCCGGAACCCAAATTTCCGCCGTTATCGGCGCGGCCAACGGTGAAATCGCCTCCCTCGCCGGCGATCCTTCCGCCGCCTCCCGATGGGTCGCCTCCAATGTTCTCCCCTTCCTTCCATCCACCTCAATCTCCTCCATCTCCGTCGGAAATGAAGTTCTATCCTTCGGCGATCCCTCAATCATATCCCAGCTCCTCCCTGCAATGCAGAACCTCCGATCTGCTCTCATCGCCTCGTCGTCCCCATCCGCTGCTGCCATAAAGGTCACCTCCGTCCACTCCATGGCCATCCTGGCACAATCGGAACCACCTTCTGCTGGCGCATTTCACTCCGACATCGCCCCCACGCTCCAAGCCGTTCTTGATTTCTTGAACAGGACCGGATCCCCCTTTATGATCAATCCCTACCCGTTCTTCGCTTACCGCAGCGATCCGCGGCCCGAAACCCTATCGTTCTGTCTTTTTCAACCCAATCCAGGGCGATTCGACGCTGGTAGCAAGCTCACATACTCCAATATGTTCGACGCGCAGGTAGATGCGGTACGCTCGGCACTGAATTCTGCCGGGTATCCAGCGGTCGAGATTGTTGTGGCAGAAACAGGGTGGCCCTACCGTGGGGATCCGAATGAAGTCGGAACGACCGTGGACAATGCTAGGGCTTTTAACGGGAATCTGATCGCGCATCTCAGATCAATGGTGGGTACGCCATTGATGCCGGGGAAGTCAGTAGAAACCTACATTTTTGCGCTGTATGACGAGGATCTGAAGCCGGGGCCAACATCAGAGAGATCTTTCGGGTTGTTCCGGCCTGATTTGACGATGACGTATGATGCGGGGTTGAAGGAGGCGGCGGCTGCTCCGGCGGCTGCGGCATTGGGAGGGTGGTGCGTTCCAAAGGAGGGTGTGACGGAGGAGGAGTTGCAGGAGAACCTTGATTTTGCTTGCGGGCAGGAGGGGGTTGATTGCAGTTCCATACAGCCTGGAGGAGCATGTTTTGAGCCGAATACAGTTAAATCACATGCAACTTATGCTATGAATCAGCTGTTCCAGGTTTCTGGGCGGAATGCGTGGAACTGTGACTTCCGGCAGTCGGCTATGCTTACGGCTCAGAATCCCAGTAAGTTTCTGTTTTTAAAGATCAACATTAATACATATCTCTCATTAAAATTTATGATTTTTTTATTTAAATATAAAATTTAATAATTTTTTCTGATGTAATTTAGACAATTTAATAATTTTTCCCCTCCTTTATATATTTTCTTTTCCCAATGCTTAAAAAAATTAAATATTTTATGAATTTTCCTTCTTAAATAATAATGCTGGTTTTGCCCAGGCGTTGAAAAATATTTGCGTACATAAGACGTACGCAGCGCTGTGTACGTTAGGGGTTATTTAAGGGGTAAATGGGGGTTATATCCGGGTTATACCTCCTTGTAACCTCCGTGTAACTCCCTTGTAATCTCCGTGTTAGGGGTTATTTAAGGGGTAAATGGGGGTTATATCCGGGTTATACCCACTTATAACC
Organism: Phalaenopsis equestris; assembly: GCF_001263595.1. Lineage (NCBI taxonomy): Eukaryota > Viridiplantae > Streptophyta > Magnoliopsida > Asparagales > Orchidaceae > Phalaenopsis > Phalaenopsis equestris. The sequence goes on along the minus strand of NW_018164601.1, from coordinate 435,355 downwards.
TCCTTGTAACTTCATTGTAATCTCCGTGTAACTTATTTGTACCCATGAAACTACAAAAGCGCGAAACTCATTTGTAGGTTGCAGGTAGTTTACAAAGAGGTTATATGGGGGTTATAGAGGGGTATAAACTCGATATAACCTCCTTGTACCCCCTGAATAACCCCTGGACGTACGCAGCGCTGCGTACGTCTTATATACGTAAATATTTTCCGATAATGTGAAGGCAACAACCCTTTTCTAGGCTGGATGGAAAATGGTTTACTGTCAACTTAAATGGAGCTAAAAATAAAGGTTTCAGGATTGTTAAATAGATAAAAAGTAAAAAAAAAAATTATCCTCAACTTTTTAAGGGGCACCTTAGCTCTTCATTTGGATCGTATATGCTCTGTTACAATCATGATTTTGTAAGTTTCTTTTTGTCTTCATAGGTTATGGCGGATGCGTATTTCCTGTAGGTGGAAGCTAAGTTGGATGGCTGATTACCGTTTTCGGAGAAGAATAAGAGAAGAAGGTGAATCTTTTATATATATATTTTTTGCTCTTTTCTTTTTTTTGGGCAAAATATTACATAAGGACGGTGGAGGGTGGATGACCGTGGTTTGGCGGAGAAAAAAAAATGAATAAAGACCTCCCCTGGATCGCAATGGTGGTCGTAAGTGCGGCGTCCACACCTAATAATTGTTCTTGTTTTGTGGTGGTGGAAGTTGTTGGAAAATGGTTGGCTCAAACGTGAAAGATGTGAAGTTTAAATTGGCAATGGGGGTGAATTATTGTATGTTGTACCAGTGGAAGATGGGATGTGATTAGGCTCTTTTTGTTGTAAATTATGACGGATTTGGTATATAAGGTATGTATGTGTGTTTTTTATTTGGTTGATATTGGCCTTTTGTGTAAGTGGATCAAGTTGTTGTTTGGATGAAAATATTTTATTTCTATTAGAGCTTCGATCTAGTTAGAAATCGAAACCACTCTGCAGAATAGGTTATCACAAATTCAAGAAAGTCAAAACAAAATATTCAAATGGAAGCACAATAAAATAATTTTAGAAAAGCGCATGAGGATTTAACATGAAAAAAACTTGAGAACGAGAATAAACACACAACCACACAACTAAAAAAATTTCAATATGAAGTTTAGAAATATACAGAATATTCATTCAAATATTTTCTTTACAATCGATAGAACTTATAGGACTTTACTCTAACTCTTTTCTCTCGATCTTATAAGAAAAAAATACATTGAAATTCTCCTCTCTGATACTTCTTTTCTTCACGAGAACCCTTGTTGAAAGAACTGAACGCTAGGCTCTTAATCTCTCGAAATCGCAAATTTAAGAACTATTAAAGGAACAACCGTCCAACAACATGGTCACGTTGCATATGGGCGTAGTTATTTTGCTCGCTCGGGAACACCGAACTTGACGACATGGTTGCGCCATTTCGAAGTAATGGAGAATGATATTACCCAACAACTATCTCTAGATTTACAACTTCATTTGTTCCTTCTTCATAGTCATATGTTGTGGTGTGTATTGCCCCTAGTCTCAAACTTCATGGACTCCAACTGAAACTTAGTATAACTCCAATTTCTCGATAGTCACCATTTTCATCAACATGTCTGTTGGATTCTGACGTGTGTATATTCTCCATGAATAATTGCCCATTTTATAGGAGAGCGTATAAAGTGATACTTCAGCTGAATTTATTTATCTTGACATGAAAAAATAGAGTTTTTAGCAAAGTTAGTTGCACTCATGTTGTCACTATGAAGCTTTCCAATACCATGCTCCTTACCCAATTATGCCAAAAAAGCTCTACAGCCAAATCATTTTATTGCTAGTCTCGGTGATAGCAATGTATTTGACCTTCATAGTTGAAAGTGCAATAATTTTCTGTAGCTAGGAAATCCAACTCAATGTTGTGTTCCTCAAAGTGAAAAATATATTATGTTTTAATCTTTCTACCATCCAAGTCTCCTGCCATATCTGAATCTTCAAATCCTTGTAAGCTAATGCATGCACATCTTTAACAAAGTGTCTCATTGACTGTTCCCCTCAAATACCTGAGAATTCACTTTATCGCCTCTCAATAACGTCTGCCTGGATTGGTCGTGTACATGTTGACCACTTATACTACAAACACAATATCTAATAGAATATAAATCATAACATATATTAGACTTCCAACTGTTGAAACATTCGATGTTCTACATATTCATGTTTGCTCTGCTTCAAACTTAGGCGATAGGTCGTTAAATTGTTTGAAGTGACTATCTAACTTGGTGCAAACGGCTTTGCCTTATTCATGTTGAATCTCTTTAGGATTTTCTCAACATATTTTATCTCAGACAACTTCAGTATACCTGCACTCTTATGCCTATTGATTCTCATCCTGAGGGTTTTTCTGGGGCAACTTAATTCCTTCATCTCAAACTCACTTGATAATTGCTTCTTTTTCGTAATTTTCTCCATATACGTCCTTGTAATCAACATGTCATCCACATATAAAAGGAGTAAGATATATCAATTATCAAAGTATTTGATCAAGCAATAGTGGTCTGCCTAACACCATGTGCCTACTATCTCACATGAACCTGCTAAACCTTCTATACCACTATCTCGGGACCTGCTTCAAGCCATATAAGCACTTTTTAACATGCAAACCAAACCTTATTTTCCTAGAACCTTGTAACATCGCAGTTGCACCATATGTATTTCCTCCATATCTCTATGTAAGAAAACTTTTTTATATCCATTTGTTCCAGATGTAGATCTTTCTCAACTACCAGACTTAACACAACCCTAACGATTGTCATCTTTACCACCGGAGGAAAAATATGTAGTTCACTCATTCATTCTGCTGGAAACCCTTCACAACATGCCTTGTTTTGTAGCGTCTGCTACCATTTAATTCATTTTTTAGCTTGTAGATATATTTGTTGTGTAGTGCTCTTTTGTCATCTAGTTAAACTGTCAAAACTCAGGTCCAATTTGACTTCAATTAATGTATTTTCTCATCCATGACAAGCTTTCACTTTCTTGAATCTTCAACTTGAGTGGCCTCCATCTGTGTATCAGTCGTATCACTCTACTGAGCTGCCTGACTTTAGTAGCAGGTGATTGAGGAATTTTATGTGCTTCATCTGGTTGAACACTTCTTCTTTCTCCACTCTCTTGATCACTATAGCCTTCTATCTCATATACTTGGATTTTCAGAAGTCACCCGGCTATCCTAATTTTCGACCCTATCTTTATCCATTTATATTTCATTGAATGCAATATCCTTGCTCTTGATGAATTTCTGATTTTGATAATTCGAGAGTTTGTATCCAAAATTATATGAGTCATATCCAATAAAGGTGAACCCTACATCAATATGTACATATGCAGAATAGTCAAATATTTTAAATGAGATATATTTATGTTTTTGTCACTTCAGACTTCTTCTGATAAAGCTTCCTGACAGCGACTTTATATATGCTTAAAAATACAAGTATTTAATATTGCTGTTAGAAGATTTAATTCCTCAACAACGACACCAAAAATTTAATAACGGTTATAGATTCGATAAAGATGTATATATAATATATTCAATAATGGTAAAGTCACACTTATCAACGCAAGTATACATATCGCTTAAGTAATATAGGGCTCTAATGAAGTCCTAGATATCGATCCCACAGGGAGTAATATTAAAACTACGAACTAAGATTTTAGAAAATCAATACTTAATCACAACAATATAATTCAAATTACTTATCTGTCACTAATTGACAATTGAAATAAATATGTAATTTTGATAACTCTTAAATAACTAATTATACTAATAAAGTTTCTAATGTGATCTTCAATATATAAGAAAACATCATTCTCTTTGTCAAGAAATTATAGTGAATGGATAAAGTGAATCAGTTCAAATTGTATTGTGCTAAATAGGAGCATACCTATTTTTTACCCTTTGGTCTAGACATAAAGAACATTGACTAATTCTACGCTTGTTTACTGAATTTGCGATTAGGCTGGGAAGATACCGACTCTCACTTCGGAGCTCCCACGT
>NW_018164601.1:418644-426410 GCF_001263595.1 Phalaenopsis equestris | reverse complement strand
TATATATATATTATTTTTTTAAAAAAAACCCACGCAAACTTTCTCTCTCTCGGATTTGATTGCGAACCCTCGCGACCCGTCTCTCGATTCGCGGCGCCGCTCGGATCCGATCTCGAACCCTCGCGACTTGTCTCCCGCCACGACATGCTCATTCCTACGAGTCATTGCCTTCGCGACATACTCTTTATCACAATTTATATGTTTTGATTTGCTTGCATTTGAATTTGCATGTTTGCATGGATAGCGAGCTGGGCTCGTTAGGAGAGTGACCACGTATTGGTCGCGATGCCTTAACGAAGATTGCTTGTTGGGTTAATCCCGGTGAGCAATGCGAGTTAAGTCATCAGGATTGACACGAGTATGACTGTGCTAAAGATCTAATAGATCTAACTCGTGTAACCACTCTTCGTGACACCCTCTAGATCTTTTGGGTCTTTAGAATGGGGCCGGTATGGCGACCCCATCAAAGTCATACTATACCTGGACTTACCCCCACTTAGATACTAGGTTGACGCACTTTTCGTTAGATGGTGTGCTAGGCTAGGATTTAGGGTTTTCGTCAGATGATATGCTAGGCTAGTATTTAGGGTGCTAGGTAGTCTTTTTGATGCCTCCATACTTAGAATTTCACTTCTGGGGTTATAGTCTCTCTCCTTACTAGAATGCCTCCATACTTAGAGTTTCACTTCTGGGGTTATAGTCTCTCTCCTTACTAGGAGTTTCACTCATATTATCGTGACTTGGTTCTCTTCCTTCGAATCATAGTTGAGTCTTTTGTGAGACTGATTTTCAGTCCATGTGTCAGTTGCTAGGGGTAGCAACTCAATGCATTGTCCTTTTCTCACCCTCGACAGTTCGGTCGCTGCATTATCGCATGCATCGATGCATGCATCGATGTCGTTGTACTTCTTTATGATTGGTTTTCTTAACCTTTCATTGTTTTTCGATTTTTGTCCCTTTTTGCCCTGCGACGTAGAAGAGCAGGAAGATGAGCACGATCGTTGTCGTCGGGGGAGCTTTTTTCCCTCTCCTAGAGCATTTTCTGTGCTCTTGAAGGCGATACAACCTTAGTCTTTTTGGCACCATTGTGGGATTACCTTACGCGATCTTACACCTTCTCAGGTATTTCGCTCTGTGCCCTCCCCCTTAAAAGGGGAGACGTGCATATTGAGTTGTTTCTACGCCCTTTGAGACATTTGCTTTGTGTCCTCCCCCTTAAAAGGGGAGTTGTGCATAATGCATATCGAGTTATTTTTATTGCAGGGTTCCTATCGCACCCGCTTCTTTTGTAAAAAGAAACCGATGCTCGATAGCGACACGCTGCAACACTTGACGGTCTTTTCTAGACTCGTACCTCTATTTTCTCATAGGCAGGTGAGTCTTCTGTTAACAATAGGTTTGTCTCTGCTGTTGTCGTTGTAACTTCTGTCTCAGCTCTTTTTTGTTCTGATTCCTTGAGGTTCCATCTGTTCCTCGATTAGGCAGGAAGGTCAGGAGGACTAGGAATAGATTGCTGCAAATTTAGCAGCATGTTCTGCTTCAGGTTTCTATACCCGTCCTGCTTCCAGTTTAGGATGTGTCTTTGACTTCCGAATTGTGAGTCATTTTGCTACCATTCCCAGTTGTGCAGACTACGTTCCTGTTGGATGTTTTGCTTCATGCCTTCCTTTGAAAAGGAGGAGTTGTGCATGTAGCATTCCTTTTGTTGTAGCAGCTCGTGTCGGTTCTACTTTTCTCTCGAGGAAGAGGCAGGTACCAAATGACGGCACTACTCTTTCGTTTTTCCTAGACTCTTTTGTAGTTGTTCCCTATTTTGAGGATTTCAGTCCCGCGGATGTTGCACTATCTAAGAGAGCTAGGGTTACGTTTTACGGTACCATCATCTGGCGGTGTGGTATGTCTCCTCCATGACTCTCTTTGGTTCCTGCCTAGGATCATTCTTATATCCCGTCGGCTAAGAATCACCTTTTTCGTCCTCTGGCAGTGTGGACATGTCCCTGCCACGACTAGCTTCAGTTCCAGCATGGGATGATATTGAGACCCGTCGACTGAGAATCGTTTCTCCCCCCTGTTTGGCTGTGTAAGCTATACTCCAACTAAGATTGCTAGGAGGTTCTTTCCTCCTTAAGATGCAGGCCATTCTCACCCTGAAGTCCTTGTTGTTACTGCTGCCACGAGTTCTCTGACCAAGAAGATCGTAGGAGCAGCTTCCTCTTTAAGAGGAAATGTTTTCGCTGGTTTGACGATCGTCCCAGCCCCCCGTCGTTCTGGGTTTCTCTGAGGTCTCGCATGTTCCTACATTAGGCAAGGGAGTCCATAGGAATAGGAACAAACTGCTGCAACTATAGCAGCTGACTTAGTTACAGGTCTCTATACCTATTAGGATTCCACATTCCCCTCTACGACGACTGGGTCCTCTTCCTTGAAAGAAGTTCTTTACCTGGATCATTCAAACGTCCTAGCAAACTTCTTTATTCTTCTTATCCTATAAGCCCTGGTAGTAGGAGACCAAGGTTCGCCTGTCGATCCGTTATGAGACCGGGATATTTGCTTTCTGTGGTGCCGACCACGAGATCCGTTGAGGTGTTGCATGAGACCCTTGGTGTGGTACTTATAGCCTCTATAATTGTTGAAACTTATAGGATTTCTCTCAAAATTCTCTCTCAATCTCACAAGAGAAAAATATTTTGAAATTTTCATCTCTGACACTTATCTTCTTCAGGAGAACCCTTGTCGAAAGAACCAAGCACCAGCATCCTCTTCATCACTTAAAATCGTGAATTTAAGAACTGTTGCAAGACCAACTGTCCGACGATGTAGTCATGCCCGGTATTGGCTTAATTTTTTTTGTCTGCTTAGGAAGACAACCCTCGACAACATGGCCACACCCATTTCGGTGTGATTATGCCTATTGGTGTAGCTAAGCCGGTTTTGGTCATGGTTACGCCAAGTCCATGCACAGCCCCTTTGCTTCGGTCCTCCTTGAGGCTGTTGTGGGTGATTCAGGCTGCCCAAACATAACAGTAATTTTAATTTTTTTAAATGTGTTGTGCTTGATTTGTAGAAATAAATTCCTTATAATGTTTAGCCGCCAAATTGTTACGAGTTGTTTTTTAAGCAAGCAAACTTTGGTTTTGTCGGAAAAAAAAGCCTGGGTTTTCTTGAATGGTGAGGGAAAAAGCCTTGTAACATTGAAAGAGGAAGTCACAACTTGCATCTAAATATTAGATTATATACTAATAAGCCAATATATATCTATATATATAGTTAAGTTTATAACTTTTTTTCCTAGGTTATTTCCATGTAATAGAAGTCTCAAAGGAGCAGGAGGAACATGATCGATTATCACATAGCTTGTAATTTTTACTCTCTTTGCAAGCTAATCAATAGCTCGATTTCCTTCTCTATAGATATGGCTCCAAATCGCTTGTGTGTGCTTAGACGAAAAAATAATTCTGTCCACTAAGACGGCGAGGGGTCGCGGTTTAGTAGCGATTTCCTTAAGAATCTCCATAAGATGCATAGAATCCATCTCACAAATGATGAATCTCCATTTTAAGGTGACAACTATCTTAATTGCAGGAAAAATAGCCCATACTTCAGCTTCCAGCCCATCGTCGGCAGCACAGGGGGATTGAAAAAAATGAAATGCATCTCCCATTGTTGTTTTTGAATATTCTACTAGCACTAACATCATTGGAACTCCAACTCCCATCTGTGGTGACCTTGATCCAAGAGCTTATTGGTTGTTTCCAAACAACCAGCTGCACTTTCCTCTTAGAATGTGTTCTAACTGGAATAATTGTCTTCTCTAAACAATACTTAATGCCCATGTAGAAGCAATCCTTAGCCTTACCAAAAACAGCCACCTTAGCGATGAAAGCAACTAAATTCTGCACTATGCCTGCTGTTATAATTCTGTTTTCATGTTTGATAGAGCTCCTGGCCATCTAAGTAAACTACAATATGATGAATGGAATAATTTCCATTAGATTCTTGCCAGGTTGTTGTTGCAGTTTCCAATTCAAAGTGCACTGGTGCGTGGAGATGTACGCCAAAAGGGGGCAACAAATGATGAAAAGATTTCCAATTTTGTGTCAAATCAAAGTTGTAAACCTGCACGGAAAGAAAATATGGTTAGTGGTTTCCTCTACTTCTTTGCAAATCAAGCACACAGAGGGAATTCTCAAGCCCTTTAGTTTGAGTATTTTATCAATAGGGAGTAGTTTGTGTATAAATCTCTAATTACAGAAAGCTATAGAAAATGATAAACTATTATTCCAGATAATCTTCTCTCAAGAGACCTCAGGCCTGTTGTAGAGCATATGATTTAGCTCTTTAGAATTAAATTGGTTATGAGGACTCTTGTTGATCAATCTATCTTTCCTTGTATTAAGAATACGAACGTTAAAAATTCTTGCAACCAAATCCTTATTAACCAGCCTTTGAACAAGTTGGGTTTGCCATTTCCCTTCATTTCAAACTTCTTTCACTAACACTTCATTATTTCAGGAGCATTGTCCAGTCAACATGTTAAAGGACCCTCCAAAGTCTACTTATCCCGCCCAAAATTTAAATGACCTTCTCTCATTTCCTACATAAAGACAGCTTCAGCTAGAGTTTTGACTTTGAGCATCCCTTTCCACACAGTAGAGTCCCCAATTTTAAGACCAATCAGCAAAGGGTGCTTCCTCCCACAATACTTGCTCTTCAAAAACTGAGCCCATAGAGAGCATTGGGATCTGAAAGTAATCCACAATTTCATTAAACTAATCTTTGAAAGTTTACTCAAATCTTTGAAACCCAACATATCAGCCTCAACAGGTTTACAAAGCCTTTTCTAGCTGATCCAATGGATGTTCCTAGCTTTCCCAAACCATAAAAATTTGTTCAACATTCTTTCCAACTAAATTTGGGTGCTAAACTTCACTCTCAACATTTGAATAGTATAAAGGGGTAAGGAATTCAATACACTCTTCTTAGTTAATATTATTTTCCCACCAAAGGAGATAAAGGAGTTGGTCCAGCAATTGATTTGGGAATTTATTATTTCAATCATAGTCTGAAAATAATTGATCTTCTTAGTGCCCTTTGTTAGAGAGACCACAAGGTCATTCAAAGGAGGCTCAACACAACTAAAACTAGTAAATGTCATAATCCAATTCTTAATCATCAAAAGGCACCTTTCCCAATAAAAAACTGACATTTGGATTTATTGAGCTCCATGACATAGTAGTTTTCAAATTCAGCAAGCAACTCTTAGTTCCTTCGAACATGCCTCTCGCTAAGAAGATGAGCCTTGTGAGAAAATATGGTGTAGTTGAGTTGTTGCATCCTGTCAAACAGTCTAGATGGGTAGTTGAAAACCAAAATGAAAATAGTGGGAGATAGAGGATCTCCTTGTTTGGAAAAAAATATTGCATCAAGAGTTCTGATGCAGTTTTGCATCAGAACTCCAATCAGGGTCTGTCACGTGTACAGGTAGACTCACCTTAGCAATGGTCTGTTGGTTGGCGGGGTTCACTGTAAGTCCCCTTAGGTCACGAGTTCAATCCCCAGTAGCGCTGGGTTCTCGAATATTTAGGCACATGACGCGGGCTCTCATCATGAGGCCCAACACATGAGAAATCGATATTTGGGCCTCTGCCAAATATCACTACCGACTAACTGACCAGAGGGAGATTTGAATCTGTGACCTGATGAGACTTACGACCTTCAAAGAGTCTGTTTTACCAATAAGCCACGACTGACGGCACATATATACATAGATGCATATATGTATGTAAATGTATATATAGATATATCTACACACACACACACAAAGTTGAGCTAGAGATCATTTTACGGTCCAAATTGGTATGAGGTTTGTGTTTTAGGCAATGTTATTACCTTGGTTTTACTGAATGGTGACGAGCAAAGGGCTTGTAATATTAAAAGAGAGAGTTATAACGTGCGACAAAATACTAAATTATAAAGTATCCGTCATATGTAGCTCATGAAAATTTACCAAATTAAAGATAGTTGGCACTAAGAAGTCACAAAATTAAATTGCATAGGAAAAACTGAAGCAGGGCACAATAACGAGCATACATTACACTATCTACATGTTTTTTGGCTCCATTTTTGTAGTTTATTTAATTGGTGCATGTGTGCCAGTATGATATTATATCTAATACAAAAAAAGAGGTCTTTGCATGCATACTACACAATTCTTATACATTTGAATGCCCAACACCTCAAGTTTTTATTTACATAAATAGCACTCTAATTTTTAACATTACATGCTACAATACATGTTTAGGTAATGAGACTACACAATTCTTATACATTTGCTATTCAGTCTCGTTTCCACTTCATATTTGGGCCTTACTAACTTTTTTGAAAACAAAAACACTGAAAACAAGAACACCTTTTCATGTTTAGGTAATGAGACTGAAATGCTGTAAATGTAAGTATCAAATTATGTTTCAGATATATAAATGCATAAGAATTGAGTGGAATTTGTGTAAATTTTTCCTAGTAATTAAGGTGAAGAAGGTGTGAGTTGAGCATGGAACCCGTAAAAATTGCAAAAGGATCATGAAAGGAAAAGGTCTAAATAATGGCTATAATACTTGGGGTGCAAGTGAGCTCACATTGGCTCGGCCCTTTTATCGAGCCATGAGCTCGAGCTTGAGCTCACACGAGCCAAATTTATCGAGCCATGAGCTCGAGCTTGAGCTCAACCTGGAGCTCATTTATTAAATGAGCTCAAGCTCGTCCTGGCTGTGCTCGTTGGCTTGCAACTCGGCTTGATTAATTTATAACTAGTCATTTCGATGTATTTTCTGGTGCGCTTCTACTGCCTCGCATTTCAGCCACCAATATCTTCTCCAACAAGCTTCGGTAAATATTGAGTTTTGGTTTGAGCTCATTAGGTGGCTGCTACCATTATGAGTTGAGCTCAAGCTTAAAGTTTGCTAGAAGATTCGAGTTTCAATTTGGCATGGCTCAAGCTCGACTCGACTTGTTTGCACCTCCATACAACATTGTCTAGAAATAGAAACAATCATAAAAAAACAAAACGTTGAGAAAACATTACATCAATGAAAATCTATCATTAATGATAAAAACCCATCAAAATCATGACAAACATCACAGTATATGGTTGAACCAAATAAGCTTTTGAGAGTAGGGTCAAGAAACAATAATAGTCGTATTGCAAAACACATGAAAAATTTGATGCAAGAAGAAATCATTAAATCAACACAAAAATACAGGGATGATGGATAAAGGAAAACATTTAAAAGTCACAAAAAATCAACCATTTCCTAGTAGTGAAACAACACTTTAGCTTATTTTTGCCTAATCATATTTCAAACTTCACTTTTCTAGTATAAAATCCATTTGCATTTTAACTACTATCAAATACAGCATATGTACATTGCTCTGTGTCAAATAAATTGTAATTCCTCTCTTTCCAAATGACAAAAATAGGGCTACTGATGATTAGAAGATAAAACCACAAAAGTCATATAATGTTCATAATCTGCTTTGATCTCTGAAATAATATATAAGAATGTGCTTTGAGAAAAATACTTCACTAAGAATAAGATCGCTTATTAACCACATACCAATTGGGTATCCAAATAGCAAATAGGTTTGATTTTTGGTTCAAGGAATGTGTAACATGCAAGTTGTATACAATTTAATCACCTTATTTCTCAATTTGCACTAGTTTTTTTTGTCGTTACTTGACAGCGACTTTTTATATGCTTAAAATATAA
>NW_018164601.1:402261-418344 GCF_001263595.1 Phalaenopsis equestris | reverse complement strand
TTGTCATGTAGCCTCGGGAAAAACTCGTCGTTGGCGGGATCGAGGACGCCGTCGGTGGCCTGGTTCAAATCTCCACATTTTGGTCCTTTTCGCTCCAAATTCGCTCCTTTTTTGCAGCTTTTTGCTCCAATGACATTAATTCATCATTCCTGCAACAAAACATCAAAAATACCTTTCTTTAAAGTGCAATATCATTAAAAACAGTATAAAATAGGTATGAAAATCTCAACATATTTTCCTTGGGTCATTACTATCTGCGTTGACTTCAACAAATGCACCTCAGGTAATTCAGAAAAGATTTGTTTTTGGACTTGAACTTAAAATCCCTTCTCTAAGTACAATATCTTTTCAATATCACCAGCAATATGCAAATTTTGTTAAGTTTATAGCCAGAAGCTTGATAATGACAAGAACTTTTTATATTTTTCATTCATCATTTTTTGTTATGAAATTCAAATTTATAGCATTTATGTTTAATATCAAGTGGAAATGACTAATAGTTTTTCATTGATCCAAGGATTACTAAAAAGAAAAATAGTATAACAAACACAAATTGAAAACGATAACCACCATCTCATTATTTATAGGCTTTAATTCATTTCAAAAAAGAAATATTTTTCAATAGTAAGATTGTAAATTGACATGTTGAATCCCTTACAACAAAAAAAAAATTAAAAACTCGTTGAAATATAAAATCTTGCAAATGATTTTCATTCTATACATATTGTTAAAGGTAGAAATTACTAGAAACATGGACTACCTTTGTGTATATTTAAGGTAGTAAGGTTCCAAAAAATTATTTTGATTTTTTTGAAGTAATTATTATGTTAAAAAAAATATAGTCAAAATTTCAATGGCACTTAGAAGAGAAGCATATCATAGTCAATAAGAAGACGGGTTATTAACTAATGTCTTATTAATTGAAATATACCTTCCAAAGATACGTCTTTAGGCTTCAAACAACCTAACTAACAATTAAGCTTACCAAAATGGGAATGGAAATGCTACACTTAAATTCAACTTGGATTAAGAGGTAAACCTAAGCAATTTAGTAGAAAGCTACAGTATTAAATGGAAAGGATTTTATACAAATGTCCAAGATTCTATTATTCATGGAGGAAATGATCTTAACTTTGTCAAGTTTAGCCTCTTGGCCAAGATAATCAACATAGTAAAGGTAATGTTATGAAGGTCAAAATTGGTACCTTTTTTGGCAAGTTCCAAAACCAAAAGATTCATTTGGAGACATGAGTGGCTTAAATATGTGATCCCATTATTAGTAGATTTATAAAAACCATTAGTCATGTAATATTCAAGAAGATAAGATAAAGCATCCATTATAATCATACAAAGGAAGGGGTAGATGGGGTCATTTTTCCATTTCCTATTTGTGAAATTTAAGTAACATTTAATTTCTTCATTAATTATCAATAAAAATATTTAACATTAATGCATGAAACAACCAAATTAACAAACTAAAGAGGAATGACTCTTTGTAATTTTCTATTTAAATATGAATTTCAATCAAATTTCTAAAGGTTTTTTAATGATCAATCTATGCACAAAAAAGTGTTGTTAATAAAACCATATAATGCTTAGTTGTTAAAACACACACACACACATGGATGGACAGTTAGATATACTAATGAATGGTCGGATGGATGGACAGACAGACAAACAGACAAAGGAAGTCATTAAAATTTCAAGCTGAACAAACGAACGATCAGATAGACAAGCAGACAATGGTAACCATTAAAAATATCAAGCCATTTACATAGATTAAGTAAGGCCTTGGCGCTCCATAAGGATGATAAAAAAATAAAAGTAAATATCTTAGATTTTTTAAAGCTAAATTTCTTTTCTTTTGAGGATTTTATTTGGTTGGGAAGGTCCAACAGTAACCAAATTTTATAATAAAATTTTGAAATAGTAATTAGAGAACCTCACAATTGCTTCAATGTAAAGACACTTTCACAATATAGTCAAAGAAAGCCAATAAAATAATGGAACTAGAGCGCACCAAAACATGCATCAAATTTTTACATTTTTTATGCTTTAATTAAAGCAATTTTCCACTTTAAATATATGATTTTATGCTTATGGAAGGTCGAAATTGCATTTTGTATGTTACAGTAGGACTAACATGTAAATTGGAGCAAAACGAAGATATATAGAAAAATTCGGACCGACGTAGCCACGCATGGATCTGATGTGGCCACGCCACTTGAGCAACATGGCCACGTCATTTTCGGGTGTGGTCATTCCCAATGTGTTGAAGGAGGCGACACTTTGGAGGGATCGGCGTAGCCACGCCGAATCACGGCCTAACCATGTCACCCAACCCGAGACTGTGGCTTAATTACATCGAAGATCAGACATGGTCACGCTGGAGTATAATTTCTATTTTGAAAATTTTTTCGTACGGGATTCTTAACAAATTTTGAAAGGAATTTGAACTCAAGCCATAAAATAACGTAATTGAAGACTCTTAGGGAGGTTTTTGGAGGAGAGATTGCATAAGGATGTTAGGTTTAGAGGGAATTATTCTTCTCCTCTGAGTTTTCTTTGTTTTGTTTTTTTGAGAGAGGCCCGGAGAGAAGTTGAGTATAGTTCTTTTTAGACAGGAGATCAAAGAGCTATAAGTTATTTTTATTTCAATAAAAATATTTCTTGTAGATTTAATTCAATGAAATTTTCTTTGTTTTTCTTTTGAGCCATGAGTAGCTAAATAACTTTTAATGCCTCTGTGATTTTTGGATGGATTTCTTAGTTTGATTTTCTCATATACTATTTTTTTGCATTTTAATTTGATAAATATTGTTGGTTAACCTTCTGGTCTTCGTTTACTCCTAACTTGGCTTGTTAGGACGTTAAAATCTATTGTGATTTACGATTTCGACAAAAGCGTAGTGGAACAATTAGGTTAACAGCGAAATCCACCTAAAATAGAAATATTTTATTCTGGATCTCGCAACCATTGGTAGAGATCTGAAATTATTGAGGACGACATAAAGATAGAGACGAGAGTTATCTTTGTGGAATTTCAAATCTTCTTGGGACCTAGGCATAGGCTTAAGAAGAACACAATATCCCAGATTGACAACAACCACGTATAAGAAATTTGCACAAAAATTAAGCCAGGAGCTACACCTGAATCACAAAGACACGATCTTCATTTAAAATATTTGAATGTTTTAAAATAAAGAAATAACTGCAAGAAACCAAAATAATAATAGGGAGATAAGTACCCAAACTCAAAAAGGAAATAACTAACGCAAAATTGAAAATATCAAACATAAATTTACAGCTGGAAAGTCTACTCCGATGGAGATGCTTCTTCAAGTAACTCAGTAAAATATTCTTTATAAAAATATCAACGGGTGAGTTTGGCAAATTAAACTAAGTAAATAACATCTATTTTCTAAAGCATAAATGATAAGGAACCGTGCATACAGTATGAACAATAAAAATGGACAATTCATTATATATATTACATAAAGTTTCAAAGAATATCAAATTTTTATGATTGTGAATATGAGTGATTTGAACACATGTACTTTTCTGTAGATATTTATAGGTTACAACATTGGGTGTGTTTATATATGTATAATTTTTAAATCTATTAACACTACCTAATTAAATAGAAGTGTAGTATGTGTGTGTGTGTGTGTGTTATATAATGGATTTTCTGCGACACCCTAAAACAAAGAGAAGTTTGCACCAATTCAATGAAAATCCACTACATACATACATACATATATATATATATATATATATAACATACACTGTAATCAAAGCACATGAATATAACTATAACATGTCAACTAGTATTTAGAAATATTATGAAAATATAATAATGTTTTTTTAACATATCAAATTGATGTTAATTGATACAAATGACAAACCTACAATTAGCTAGGAATTTAATACAAATAGTATGGATAACACCCTAACAAAGAAGGGTAAGTTTATCGTTTAACAAAGAACTGTTACTTGCCTCGAGATGAACGTGAATCTCCAAATTTCTTTGTTCAACCAGTGTTGACTAGCAAATCCTACACAAATTAGAATCCACAAAAATTAACAATTATGCAATTAAATGTATTATGATTATTAGGTTAGGTCTAAGGGTTGATTTGCAATTTTCCTTCTTCCAACCTAATGGGATTTTAAGGAAAATGTTAAATCTAATTGATTATAACTTTGATAATAATATTATTGAAAGAAGGAGAAGTGGAAAGCAAGGAGGAGTGAGCTCACTTTAGGTCTCTGCTATGATGGTAAGGAGACAGGGCTGTGAAGCTATTATTAGGAGGAGAAAGATAGGAGTTTTAGTTTGCTTCTTGGCTAGCTCTAATTGTGGTTGTATTGCAATGGTTCGACCATAAAGGCAATGATTTTTAGATAAATGGAGATCAATGGTTGTAGGGTAGAAATTTGCAATGCCTTAAGCTTCCATCTTCCCTAAATAGCTGAAAGAGACGGTGCTAAGAATGGAAAGGAGAAAAAGGAAAGAAAGTATCGCAGGAGTCAAGATCAGGAAGGTGGCGAAAGCAGAAAAGCAACAAAGGTAAATAAATTAGTTGCGTGACTTATGCAAGTTGGAGGCTAATGTGCGGGTGAGCGGAAAAAGGAAAATTTTAGTTCTTACATATACTAAAAAATAATGCCCACTAATATATTATAATCACAAGTTAACTCACATATCTACATAAGTCCCAACATTGAAGTGCTTGCTTTATCCTAGATTTATATGCAAGTGCTACTTGGTTTCACAAAGCAATGTAATTTGCATAGAGAGGTTTTTTTTTTTGCATGCAATTAACATGAATAATTGTTTGAAATATAATCTCAAACACATGAGGAACACCCACTTTGTAGTGATATTTAAATAACATTATAGAGGTGCACACTTGAAGCGCCAGTTGAGTAGTGTAGGGCACTACCGACATAGCATCAAGGCACTAGTTGTTTAGGACTGAGGTGCTACATAGCCCTATCCAAAATGTTGTATTAGATAACATGATAACAACATGCTCTTCATGCTACTTCTTAGAATATTATGACAATAAAATGTAACGTGATACATTATGACAATTATCACAACAACACCACAAAAGCAGCATTAACACGCTATGGCCTTCATGTAAAAATAAGACATATGGTGTCAAGATGTTGTATAGGCAATGCTGAGGCGATGGACTCTATAATCCAATCTTGAATAGCACATCACATGCATTATATGGCGTGCGAGCAAATATGCTAAATCACTACCTTTAAAAATCCACTATTTGGATTTTCTTAACAAAATTTTATGAACCTAACCTAATCAATGGTGAAGCACAGTCTTCCATTCTACATGTCTCATTGGGATTGAGAATGAAATGAGATCTACTACAATTACACTATACAATAGTGCAACCACCATAGATTAAAAATGGTGGTCTAACTCAATCTTGATCACTTGATTTCTAAGGGAAATACAGTAGTCAAAAAGCTACTCGTTGAAATACAGAGCATTTAAAATATTATTTTTTGAACTATAAATTAATTTGTTCATGAATATTAATAAACTAGTTGGACTCAAATTTTATACATTTAATCTTAGACTCTAATAAAATATTAAAATTTATTCATTTATTAATTTGAATAAATATGAACAAAATATTAATGGAGCTACAACTTCAGTTGTATTGTGCTTCATTTATGGGCCTAATTGTTGACTTATAATACCCCGGCCCGGATCGGCTTCCTCTGTATAGTGTATAAGTTTAAATTTGTAATTTAAAACGGAGATTATGAGAGGTTAAAAAAGGTCTCGTCTCGCTGACTTCATCTTTTCTGCTTGGTGCATCACTGTGGACTCTTCGGTCAGCTCCCACCAGCGCCAGCCCAGGAACAATCCTCGTCGATTCCCATTTCTAATCTACTCATCTTAAACTGTGTGATTCGCGAAGATTTTGTGCTGCACTCGACACAGTGAGCCGATCATTCATTTAATCATTTATATTCGGTTTTCCCTGAACATCAACCCTACGATTTTCATCTTCTCCAACCTATTCTCCCAAACACAGCCCTTACAGACCTTTGGTGTGTGAGAAAGCCCGCTCTTTTCAACTTAAAGAAAAGATTTTGATACAGCTCAGAACTCAGAATCGCTGCTCGGGGTCTTCCTTTGATTGCTTGGAGATGTTGCCCAGAGTTTTCCATGCCGATGATGGCAAGGATTTATCTCCAAAGTTGCAATCCAGATTTTTTATTTCAAGTGTCATGAAGTGCTTTCTGCCATTTTTTCTTCTGGCTTCTGCTGCTTCGTTCTTTGGTTATCGGTACTACGATTCTCCCAAAACAGTTTTGCGGACTTCGAGCCCTCTGGTTTTTCCATGTGTCAGTAAGGAGCCGAGTGTTTTTGACCGTTGGATTAAGCCGTCTTCGAGCCTGATGCATAATATGAGTGATGAGGAGCTTTTCAGGGCCGCTAGCTTTGCGAAAGAGTATCCATTTAATGGAGTCCCAAAGGTGGCTTTCATGTTCTTGACCAGAGGGCCTTTGCCTCTTTCTCCACTTTGGGAGAGATTCTTCAAAGGGAACGAAGGTCTTTATTCTATCTATGTTCATTCTCTGCCAGGCTACAAAGCCAGTTTCCCTCCTGAATCTGTGTTCTACAACAGGCAAATTCCTAGCCAGGTATTTTTTTTTTATGATTTTTTAAAATATATTTGGAACAATGTCATGCTCTTTTTAGTTCTTATTTTTTTAATGAAATGTGTGCTAGAACTTTGAGTTGGGTAGATTGAGTTGGTTCAAAAAGTAGGAGGCATAACTTTCATTAAAAGATTATTTTACTTCATCTGGTAGGTCTCAGTTGCCTTCACGCGTCACTCTTTCTTTTCTGTAATTTTTATATTGTACTTCTATGTTGAAGTTCTTGATGGGTTTTACGCAATGAGTTTGTATATTCTTATATAAAAGAAAATTTCTTATTACTTTGAGAAGATAAGCTTATGTTAAATCATAGATTATTTTATGCCTTGTTTTTGCACAAGGAAGAGGATAATTGTTGATTGTGTTTGTTTTACACCTCATTTTATGCTGGATTTTTAGTGCGGCAGACTGGGTCATGGCACTGGTTTGGATCCCAAGTGTCATTTTTGAATATCTAAGTTGTCATTTTATGTTAAAATACTTGTTATTGGTGGAAGTAATTAGTGAACTATATGATGCTTATGGATGCTACAGCTAACAAAGTCAAAAGTTATGATACAATCCACCTGAACATGATGTTTATGAAATAATTGATGAAGACTTTTGAAAGTTAACAGATTAGAAGGAAATTTTATGACATTTGTTTTGGTGAACTATTTGATGCTTTTCTTAGAGAAAAGGATAAGGAGCTTCAAATCAAACTGTTGGGATGTTAGAGAACTAGTTTATGTGTTTTCATGTGTATTTCATTAGTATTTTAATAGTTGTAAATTTTGTAATCTTATTATTCACATCAATAAATTCTTCCTATATTGTTTTTTTTTTGTCTCGGATAATTTTGGTTAATAAGGTGTTAAGGTTTTGGAAAGTATTAAAGGTTTTGGGGGTATGTATAGGAAGGTTTTGAAGGAGTTGGGGATAAATTGGAGTTGAAAGGCTCTGAGCTAGAGCCTAACTAAGAGGAGAGAGCAATTATGATGAGAGAGTAGACTATAAATGGGAAAAGATAACTAAGAACTCACTAAATCCCTAGGAGATTAGTCACTACGATTCCCCAAAAGAGTAGAGCCAGCACCTAGCATTTTTATATGTATTTTATACAAGCAAAATGTAATATTGTTCAATGAATTCAAAATGTATAAGGCAATATCTTACTTATATAGTTTTTTCCTAACCTACCCAAGTATGGAACAACCTTAGCAACCAGTAAACTGTTATTACATGGATTGGTGAGTTATCCTAATGCAATGGACAATAAAATCGGGAAAATTATACAAAATTTAAAGCTTTCACAAGCAATGAAATTTGTCTATCCCATATATGACATGTAGCCGTGAGATCAACCAATCTTTGAAGATATTCACTTTTTTTTTATTATTATTTGGCCGACCAATCCCTTAGAAGGCCTCACATTAAGCTTCTTAATTGGGTCAAATAGTT
The DNA here is from genome assembly GCF_001263595.1 of Phalaenopsis equestris. NCBI lineage: Eukaryota > Viridiplantae > Streptophyta > Magnoliopsida > Asparagales > Orchidaceae > Phalaenopsis > Phalaenopsis equestris. Next base: position 410,199 of record NW_018164601.1, on the reverse strand, counting down.
CTCAAGATCCAGTAAAGCTCTTGCCAATGTCTCATCATCTCCTTAGCAAGCATCAAGGCATCGTAAATCCTAAGTTTAGATGGTACTTTCCTCAGATTTGTTAGAAACGAATCTTTAAAGATTTTCACTTTTTTATCAGTGCAGTGATACATTCGACCACATAATTTGCACTCTTTTCAGAAAAATTAGGGCAAATACAATATTTCCTTAATAAATCAAACAACTCAACAATAAAACAAAGATAAACACCTACAATTCGAGAGGTAGGCGGTGAATAAATCAAACAACTCAACAATAAAACAAAGATAAGCACCTACAATTCGAGAGGTAGGCGGTGTCTCCCAATTCCTACAATTCGAGAGGTAGGAAATCTCTCCCGAAGCCTAGATCTAAAGACTCACAACTCAAACTCATGCATAAAAACTAACCTGAGACATATCAAGCCTATTTATACTAAATAATAATAATAATAATAATAAAAGACTAAATTGCCCTTAGGCGTACAAAAAATAAATTTACCCTTAGGCTAGGCACCCTTGTAACAATAATCCCCCCCGAAGTGGGAAAAAATGAGAGTGTTCCTCTTCTTCTCCCACAACTGTCTCGATTTCGTCATTCTGTACCTCTTCATCTTATACTATGAGAATTTGTAGTTTTCGATCCTTGCAATGGTGTCCTGGGATAAACTTCTCATCACACCGAAAACATAACTCTTTGGCTCGCTTTTCCCGAATCACTGTCTCTGTAAGATGCTTGAGTGTTGCTTCTGGTCATGGTCCATTATTTGGGTCCCGTGCAGCCTCCCTGTAGTGGGATAAACTTCTCATCACACCGAAAACATAACCCTTTAGCTCGCTTTTCCCGAATCTCTGTCTCTGTAAGATGCTTGAGTGTTGCTCCTGGTCTTGGTCCATTATTTGAGTCCCGTGCAGCCTCCCTGTAAACTTCCATTGTTTGAACCCTTGACATCTTCATGATTGCAGTTGTTCCGTACGACGCTCCAACTGTGTTGTTCCTACTAGCTTTCTTCATTTGGATCTTATCCTCCACCATCTGAGCTAGCTCCAACATCTCCCTCAATCCTCGCAGTCTAAGTAATCAGAATACTGCCCGTATGTCGGGCTTTAAGCCCTTCATGAAATTTTCTTTCAGTCCTGCTTCAGAAATCTCCCACAGTCATCCCGACAATAGTTCGAATCTCTTTCTATATTTCATGACCGTTCCCTCCTGAGCCAAGGCATAGAATTGCTCGTGTAGGTCTCCTTCCCGAATGGCTTGGAAACGTTCCAACGAACAATCTTTAAACACCTACAATTCGAGAGGAGGGTTGTCTTTCCTAATTCCTACAATTCGAGAGGTAGGAAATCTCTCACAAACTCAATCTCATGCATAAAAACTAACCCTAGACATAACAAACCTATTTATACCCAACAATAAAAATAATAAAAAACTAAATTACCCTTATGCGTACAATAGACAAATTTGCTCTTAGGCTAGGCACTCTCATAACATGTAGCCCACCTATCCTTCAAAAGACCTCAAATAAAGCTTCTTAATTATTCTCTATTCATGTCGTAGGGAAGTGGGATCATCCATGGGCTTGCTTGGATAGTTTTGCATGATAAATAGCTAAAATTTATATGCGGTGCCTTAGTTTGTGATTTTATCATTATCCTCTATGTTGATGTTGCTTCAGCCTCACCAAACCTCAAAGAACCCTGGTTTGCAAAGATTACAATCTTAATGCTCATTTACTAGTTTATAGGTAGACTTATTCAAGTTTGTTTTGATCATTTTAAGTGTTTAGAAGGGCTTTGATTTTTATTCTGACCAGGAATCATGGTGATGTTTGTACTAGTGCTAAGAGTTTCTTTTTTTTAAATGTTGTCATAAATATCTAAGAGCTATGGCTGCAAAATTTTATTTGTTTTTTTCATAATAGGTTTATTTTGCAAATCTTGATGCTTGAGGCATAATAAGGCAGTTTATACTCAATATTAAAAACAAGACTTTTGCATGTATCAAAATGCAATTTGAGGAGACAAGTATTTAATCCAGGTTGCTTAAGGATTTAGCTACAAGCCACATATAACTTGTTATATTTTCTAGGATAATGCTTAGGATGAATTAGAATTAAGCCATGATCACCTTTAGGAGGGTTTAGAATTTGCAACATTTGCATATCTATTTTTACTTAATTGGATTCGCTACTTGGTAAATGCAGCATTTAAAAAGGATTGATGAGAAATATCAGCTAGATCAATAAGTTTCTTTATGTTATAATCATAAACAATTTCAAAAGGTATTTTCTGAGTTTTTCTAGAAATACTGTTAATATATGCAAATTTAGAATTAAATAGATGCGGGTCCCAAGTGCTGATGTTCTATCTTATTAAATCACTTAAGGATATGTTCACAACATCTCTCTGACCATCTATTAGGGGTTTAATGTAGATAAAAATTTTAATTTTGTCCTAAAAAATTTTCATCAAATTTTTAGAAATAATGAATAAATTTAGCTTCTCTATTTGAGATTATTATGAATGGTAATATTGTGAGATAACTATGGCACTCTAGGAGGGGAGAGTGATTGGGGATCAAAAACTAATTTAATCACTTAAAAAACTCATAGGATTTGAAAGGTAATTAGAAAGAACATAAACTAGCATGAAAATCTAAAAACTTACAAGTAAATTAGATAACAAAGTATTGTACGTGCAAGTAAAAAAAATAGTTGTACGGACAAAATGCTACGAATTATCGCCGAATCATGCAAGTACATGTGTCATCCAAATAGTATACGAAATAGAGTTCGTCCATCGTTCCCACAAGTAACGAGCAAATGTCTAAAGTGTGAAAATTTTCTAGCGTACTTTCTTTTAGTTTAGCCTGAAGGTTTGATTGTTGGTGATTTTTTTAAGTCTGTAACTTAATTTTTGTGAAAACAAAAATCCTACTTTAAACATGAGAGGTCAATCTTGTAAGTGAAAATATCTCCCCTAATTTGGATCCTAAAAACCTAGGGTAGACAAAGTGTGAACTAAATTTGGATCCTAATTTTTTTATTGACGGTGTCTATCAGGTCAATTTTTTTCCTTAGCCCCTTCTTGTGGCAATAAGAAAATTAGGACAATTAACCACTTTAGCTCCCTAAATCCAATGAAATTCTCAAGATGAAGTTTTCCTTACAAGATAGCACTAAACCAAGGGCAATATTCTTATTCTTCTAGCTAATGAATTTTATCCTTATTGTTCTACTAAGGATTCTCCCAAAAGTCAAATTTCACTACGATTTTTAACAGTTCTACTAAGGATTCTCCCAAAAGTCAAATTTCACAATGATTTTTAACAATTCAATTGGCCACATCGAATATAAATGAAGATTTAACTGATAAAATACCATCACAATATTGTTTCATGCAAGTCACATAAACAACATCAAAACCTAGAATTTCTACTTACCAAATCAGAGGAGAAAAGAGGATTAGTGACAATTCATGTTTTAAATCAACAAAATAAATATTTTATTTATCAAAGCCTGTAAAGTACATAATGAGTTTAGAAAAAAAAATCATTAAACAAATTACACCCTTAAGTTGCGAATTTGGGTTCCTCTACTTTTCCACTAATGATCACCAAGTATCTTGGACAATCCTGCTAAGTAGTTGCTCACCAATCCCTCACAAACTCTTTGACTCTTTCTTACAAAATCGCCCCCGCTCACACAGAGGAATATAGAGGTGGTAATTGAGATAAGTGAGATCGTGGATTCTTAGATAGGATTGCCAAGCTATCGGCTTCGTAAGTGAGATCGTGGATTCTTAGATAGGATTACCAACTATCTGATAAAGTCTTTGATGTTGGCTGGATGTGAAGATTAGCTTTTAAAAGTGTAGCTAGCAACCTTTATGATTTTGAGGAGTTTAGTATGTTTATACCGTGTTAATTGTGACTGATGAATTCAATATGATTTTGACGATTTGTTGTGACTTAACTAGTTTAGTATTATTCTGTCCAGTTTATCATGACTGATGACTTAAATTTGATTCTGATCATTTACGATTTTATTATGACTCTAGTGAGTTTCACTATGGCTCTAATGAGTTCATAATGAATGCATAGAATTCATTGTGAACCTAATGACTTCATAATGAACTTAGGTAGTTAGTGGTTAGTTTATAGAGTTCTCTGTTTTCCTTCTACTTGCCTTACTGGGTTACTTTGAACTTTGAAACAGACTTGACATGAACCTGCTCAATTTTTGTTTTACTTTTACTTTTGAAATTATGTTTAGATAGTATATATATAAATCAAACGTTGTGTATTCAGATCAGTTGGTCGGGCATATGCTTGTCAGTTGTCCATTCTGGTATGGGATTCGATTCCCCCGAGTGTAGGATGCGGTACTCAAATTATTAGACCCATGAGGGGTGACCGGTATCATAACCTCCGGTCATTCCTTTTTTAAAAATAAAATAAAAATAATGAAAATAAAATAAAAAAAATAAAAATAATATATATATATATATATATATATTAAAATAAATCACCTTATTTTTAGAAATATTTAGTATTTTTAAAAATAACTATCATAAGCAAACATGTTTTAATTCAAATCTAAACATAAATAAAATTAAATAATAATAATAAATAGAAACCAAAAAAATAAAATTGATCCCAAAATGAGGCCTAACAATCTGAAAACCAATAACTATTCTGTTTCACACCAACCTTATTTGTCAGCTCATCTATCATCTCAGGTAACAGAGTGGGGAAAAATAAGCATGTGCGATGCAGAGAGGCGGCTTCTCGCAAATGCGCTGCTCGACCTTTCCAACCAATGGTTCGTTCTTCTCTCCGAGTCATGCATTCCTCTCCACAGCTTCAGTATAATCTACACTCACCTAAAGGAATCAAACACCAGCTTTGTGGACTCCTTCGATGACCCCGGTCCTCATGCAAGGGGAAGATACATTCCACAAATGGCACCCCTCATCAACATCAGCCAGTGGCGCAAAGGTTCACAGTGGTTCGAAGTCGATCGAAAGCTTGCTGCTCATATGGTGCAAGACACGAAATACTACTTAGCTTTCGAGGCGTTCTGCAAACCGCCATGCTATGTCGATGAGCATTATTTCCCCACTCTGCTTCACATTATGAGATCAAGTCTGATAGCAAACAGGAGCATCACTTTTACAGATTGGTCTAGGGGTGGCTCTCACCCTGCCACATTTGGGGAGGCTGATGTATCTGAAGAATTCTTCAAGAGAATTCTTGATGGTCAGGATTGTTTGTATAATGGTCAGCGTTCTTCTGTTTGTGTGTTGTTTGCTCGGAAATTTGCTCCCAGTGCGTTGCAGCCTTTGCTACACTTAGCTTCCTCTGTACTTGGATTTAGATGATCAAGATGACGAATACATTTGTTATTAACTTTCAGTGGAGCTTATGCTCTACCTTTGTGATCATTGAATGAGTTTGTTTTGAGGGGATTATAGCTTGATTGTGGGTCTGTTTGGCGCAGCTTTGTTTCAAATATTTGTAATCTTTGGATTGCAACTTTTATCTAACATCATACGTGTAATTTAAACATGTCATTGTGAGCAAAAAATTGTTTTTGTGGTGGTGAGTGAATTCGAATGAAGGCCACTGGCACGAAAAAATATTGCATCTGGAGTCTGGACGCAGAGCTGTGTATGGACAACAAATGCCATCACGTGGCTTCTTGGATGTTTGCATGATTTCTAATTAGGATATTAACTTGAACAATCATTTAGGTTGTTTGAAATTTTTTTGAAATTCATGTTGGTGATAAGAAGAAGATTTTTTGTGGATCAAAATGGTGAAAAATTGTCATTTTCATGAATAATTTTTGGAGATGCTCCAAAAGCGCTGTTCTATCAAACGAAAATTTTTTGTGATGGTATTCACTGTAATACAGTAAAGGTTCATCGTCTTCTCAAATGAAATTTTAATATATTGGGGCATCTATGATCTATCTTTCCAAATTAATTTATGTGCTATGCAACCCATTGTTTAGAAAAATTATTGCATATGGCAACCGTATGCAGAGTTGCATACAGTCGCCAATTTAAAACCACCCTCACTCCAAAAAAAGTGTATGACAATGGACCCAATTTTAAAAATGTTGATATTAATTATGTGGAGCAAAATAATTGGAAGTTGTACCTATGGTATGCATAAGCGCTCCATTCTTTGCGCTGATTAGTTAAAGATGTTGGCCTCACCGATGTGCGTGGTTTACTTGGTTAGCACGTTAATCTCGCTCGCTTAGGCCTTTTATTCTGGAACCCTGGCTTTTCATGGCTCTAACCTGATGTTTTCGCATGTATTTAAAAATAAAAAATATATCTTTATTTATAATAAGTATTTGAAGAATTATATACCATAAGATATAAATTTTAGGAAAACTTTTTTTTTTAAAATCAAATAAGATATTATTTGTTGGATGTACATTTTACAATTGTTGTTGCTAATAAGTTGAAAAATGTTTTATATGATCCTAGGAATTATTCAAATTTTCTTAATAATTCAAATGATTGTTAATTTTTATTCTAATTTCAAATGGATTATCATATTATAGTTTAGGGATCCAAATTTGTCCGTGAATAAACCCCAGGAAATTGAGTTTGGAGGGAGAGAGCGACAAAATCTGTAAAAGATATGAGAAATTAGGTATTTTCATATATAGTTTCCTTTATTCTAATTTCAAATGGATTATCATATTATAGTATAGGGATCCAAATTTGTCCGCGAATAAACCCCAAGAAATTGAGTTTGGAGGGAGAGAGCGACAAAATGTGTAAAAGATATGAGAAATTAGGTATTTTCGTATATAGTTACAAAAAACTCATTTGCATTTAATATTCCTCTATTTATATAGAGGACTAAGGATAATATGAAATGACAATGACACCTCTAATTCTTTTTAATCAACTCACTCCTTATCAATTAGTTTCTTGTTGTGCAATTGCTGATTATTCGGTAGTTCGTCCTTCATTTGGGTTGGTTGCATGATTGATGTCCGAACGTTGTTTAGTCTATCTTTTGGGTTAGTCGTCAGACTGATGTTGGAGTTCTTATTTGTCTGTCTTCAGCGTCAGATGTTTGATTGATGTTTGATTTCTAGTTCCTCCGTCTTCTGGATCAGTCGCCCAATTGATGCTCGAGCTCTGGTTCATTATTATTCTAGGTTGGTTGACCTCTATTCGATTGCTCGATATCTTTTTTTTATTTTGTTAGGCAACACGTGCCTGGTTCAAAACCACTCGATCTGCAAAGGATTTGGTTAAGAGAATTTTGATGTTATATGTTTTAGTTATCTAGTTTTCTTGTACATTAGTAGGCCTCCCAGTGATAATGATTAGATAAATTAATACAATAAAAGGATAGTTACCACCAAATGGCCTCAACTATTGGTGCTCTCTTGATTTTCATATAATTGTTTGTTATAAATAAGGCAAAGACATGTTCCCATAAATTTGACTATCTCATGCTATCTCTCGCTGCTCTGCACAAACGTTCATCCCCTTCTTTTTTGTAGGTCGCTTATCAATTTCGTGAGAACTTATGACAGATAAGGTAATGAAACCCCAAATGAATATCCCAAACAAGGTCCTGATATGAGAAATACCCTCAGAAATGAGGGCACAAAACATTCTAAAGATGAGCGGAGAAAGAAGGTGTTGGTGTAGAGGATGATGGCCTTGCCTTTGAGTCGACGGGCCTTTCTCAGGCATCCCTAGAAATAGAGCTGTCAAATCGGCTCGTTGTTTGCGAACAGCTCGTGTTCGGCTTGTTAAGAATCTCGTGTTTAGCTCGTTTGCTAAGTTAACGAACCGACACAAACAACACAAACAAAGATTTGTTTGTTCGTGTTAGGCTCGTTTTGACTCGAAATACTACTAATCAATTATATAT
>NW_018164601.1:389796-402158 GCF_001263595.1 Phalaenopsis equestris | reverse complement strand
TATAGTTTTAAAAAAAATAAATTGGCTACAAGGCTACAAAGATTTATAATCAATTAAAATTATTAATTAAGAAAATAGAATAAAAGTTATTAAATTAGAATCAAATGATGTTTTAATATAAATAATAATTTTTAAATCTTGCCCCAATACTTAATATCTTATGACTACGTGATTAGGGTTGTCAAAATGACTCTTTGTTCGTGAATGACTCATGTTTGACTCGCTAAAAAAACGAGCTGAACACTAACACATTTTTTGAGCTCCAAATATAAACGAGCCGAACATGAGCTAAGTCTGGGCTCGCTCGTGTTCGGCTCGTTTACACCCCTATCTAGAAAATATTGATCTAGTTGTCACGGGAAAAAAATTGCATACGTCAAGCGTACGCAGGAGTTACGTACGTGAAAGGGTACACGGGGGTTACAAGGGGTTTTAGCTTATAACCCCGTTGTACCTCCCGTGTAACCCCGTTGTAATCTTATAACCCCAATAGATAAAATAAAAGCACGGGTTACAGGTGAGTTACACGAAAGTTACAAGGAAGTTATAACACGCTTGTAACCCCTATATAACGCCCGTGTACCCTATTACGTACACATCTCTGCATACGATTGACATAAGCAATTTTTTTCCGTTGTCACGACCGAACGCCCATCTACCCAAACTGTGGTTGCGACATCCAACCAGTATGAAGCCCATGACCTTTAGCTGAGCAGTTGGGTCCCTCTGTTGCCATAGAAAGCTTGTTCACAAAAGCTGATGATATCTGGATTTTCTTCTTCCATTTTCTTATGTTGCAAATTAGGATCTGCTAAGTTTGTACAACGCTGTGGCTGGCCATGCTAGTGGAAGAAGAAAAAGGGGTGGCAGAAGGAGACAAAAGACTTTCCAACGAGGATGATGGGGGAGTCAATCCTCCCAAGGACGTTCCTCCTCCTTCAGAGACACGCTTGAGTAGTTTTGAGGGCATTCTGGTAGAATGCGAGGTGTTGGCTCGCCTCCCAGATGAAATCAAATGTTTCTTCACGCACAAGGTAGGCTAACAACAAGGTTTGGAGGCAAGCGCCATGTCATCTCGCATGGCGAGACTAGAAGAAGAACCTTGAATTTTAGGCTGAGGTTGCGTCGGAACGTTGTAGCTATTTCTTTCCTTTGGGCTAAGCTGGAACGAAATTATTAATAAAATAACTTTTTTTTTTTAATTTTTGTGCCATTTTTTTTTGTGTCTTTTCTTGTCATTTTATTCAAGGTTATTTCTGGTTTTGCCCTCCCTGTGATAGTTAGGGTTCATTGTCACCTTTTAAAAGGGTGATGATGACAATAAATGCACTTTATCTTCTTCTCTTGCAGCTCCTAATCTCTTTGATTTTGTGACATGGCTTCTTACCTTTGAACTTTGTTAGACTTAGGGTCTGTTTGGGGCTGTTGCAGATTATTGATAATCTACTGATAAACAACTAATTCATATAAGTTGCTCCAATAAGCTGACTATCTATCTGATTTTTGTGTTTAAAAAGGGGTGGCAGAAGGAGACAAAAGACTTTCCAATGAGTATGGGGGAGTCAATCCTCCCAAGGACGTTCCTCCTCCTTCAGAGACACGCTTGAGTAGTTTTGAGGGCATTCTGGTAGAATGCGAGGTGTTGGCTCGCCTCCCAGATGAAATCAAATGTTTCTTCACGCGCAAGGCAGGTAAACAACAAGGTGTGGAGGCAAGCGCCATGTCATCTCGCATGGCGAGACTAGCAGAAGAGGTTACTGTGATGCTGGAAATGACGACCGACCTTTCACCAAGAGCTTGTGAATCTGCGGGAGGAGTTTCAAACTTCTTAGGTTCAAGATAAGTCCAGTAAGTTGGATCATTTTAAGTCCAAGGGGGAATTTTTGTTTCATTGATTGCTTCGTTTGGGTCAAGTTTAGGCAGAGGTTGCGTCGGAACCTTGTAGCTATTTCTTTCCTTCGGGCTAAGCTGGAATGAAACTTAGGGTCTGTTTGGGGCGGCTTATTTGGTGCGGTGCCGTTTTGAAAACGTACCTGGCCTTTTTGGGTAAACTGCGTTTTGGCAGTTTATGTGTTTTCAAAACGCTGAAAAACTTTGTTTTCACACCTAGACCTGTCTAGGTGCGGTGACAGCTTTCTGATTGCGGTCTGACTTTTCCAAAAAAATAAAAATTTAAAATAGCTACCGCACTTAGCTTATTAGCTGATTATTTTTAATCAAATTATCAACAGATTATTCAATAAGCTACAGTTGCCCCAAACAGATCCTTAATGTATCAATTTTCTTTATTAATAAAATAATTTCTTTTTTTTTGTGTCTTTTCTTGTCATTTTATTCAAGGTTATTTCTGGTTTTGCCCTCCCTGTGATAGTTAGGGTTCATTGTCACCTTTTAAAAGGGTGATGATGACAATAAATGCACTTTATCTTCTTCTCTTGCAGCTCCTAATCTCTTTGATTTTGTGACATGGCTTCTTACCTTTGAACTTTGTTAGACTTTTAGGGTGTGTTTGGGGCTGTTGCAGATTATTGATAATCTGCTGATAAGCAGCTGATCCAAATAAGTTGTTGATTAGCAGCTGATCAAATAAGCTGACATTTATTTGGTTTTTGCGTTTGGAAAACAACTGATTTGCAGTTGTTTCTGGATAAATGACTATTTTACCTCTATGTAGTAATCTTGTTTAAAACACAACTTTCATAGTTATAATACATCTGTTAATATTTGTTATTATTTTTTAGTGCAATCATAATTTATTAATTTCGACATAATATTATTTCAAATGTTTTAATAAATCTGTTATTTTTTATAAAAAATCTTTGTAGTTGTTTATTTCGCTAAAAGAAAAAGTTATTAGTTTATTGATAGAAGGAATTTACTCACCAGAAATATTATCCTCGATAAATACTATATAGTAAATTAAATTAATTTATTATCCTAGATAAATTTTATGTAGTAAATTAATTTATCTATTTGATTACTGATTTTTAAAATTTAAAATATCATTTTATTTTTCAAAAAAGCGAAATATACCTTATCATGCATAAATAAGGTGTTTAATTATTGAATGCCCATTGATTATTTTTTATATAATTAACAAAATAGGCTGGCAGGCTCGTGCAGCACTTGGCTTCTAGAAGATTCACATCTTATTTAATTATCAAAATAATAAAAATTGAACATATATATTTTTTTTATTAAAAGTAATCGTTTTTAGCATAAAATTAATTTGAATAAACACCGACTCCGGCAAAAGGTTCGAATAACACCGCGTAACTCATCAATAACACCAAAAAAACACACGAATACTGCAATAACATCTGAATACTACCACAAATAACATCACAAAAAACCGCGATTCAACAAAATCATAGCTTATGAAAGTTTTAACACCCGAATTGGTCAGATCATGAGTATAAAAAGATCATAAGGTTAACTCAACAACTTAAAGTCATGAAAGCTCAAGAAATGTTATGGGCGAAAGCATTCAAGAAAAAATATAAAAAATCATTATCTCTACATCATAGAGGCATAAAAGAAATTTACCTCCTCATGATAAACAGAAACAACACGAGGAAATTCATTGAAATCAATGATGCATCTAGCAATACAAAGAAAAAACAACTTACAACCAAATATTTCCTCTTCACACAAGCAATCAGCCTCTCTCTCATACAAGACCCTCTTAAAAAAAAATAAGAAACAAAGAAGCAAAGGAGAAGAATAGCCTCAAAGATTCCTCTCTTAAGTAAGAAAGAAGAAACCCATAGGGAACTCTAAAGCTCTTCAAATTCCTCTCAAAGCCTAGCTTCTAACTGCCTAGAGATATCTCAAGATGTTCACTAGCATTAGCTTTAATAGCCCATGTCCAAGTTTAGCTGGGAGAACTCTTTCCAAGTTGAGAGGCATTGGTGTCATGACCACGCAGAAGCTAGTGTAACCACACCTTCTTAGTCGAAGAAGTGGTATGTTCACACCAAATCACAATGTAGTTACACCGAACCCAATATATCCACAACCAAGTTTAGTGTAATTATGTTGCCCATACAGAGAAGCTGACATAATTATGCCTTTTTTAGCATAGTTATGTTGAGCTCACTTCTATAAAATTATTATTTCCTCCCACCGAAATGCACATTCGAGCCCTCGTAACATACAAAACACCAAAAAAATCTTCCACAAGCATAAAATAAGATAAATAAGGAGAATTAAATGTGGAAAAAAAATATGTACAATTGTCTCATATTAACTTCCTAAACTTACCCATCACTATATCTCAACTAATTGCACATCTAAATATATACTAAAATGTTGTTTGTAGTTCTCATGTAACTTTTTTGGTCCTTTAACTGGATTATATAAATGTAATAAAGGATATGAAAGCTTCATTATAGGGTCAGATCTTCATTAATTTCTAGTAACCTAGCCCTTTCTTTAATTTCCTTCCTTTTGAGCCTAAGCGAATTTCAAAAACCCTTAATTAAGGGTGATTGAAGTATTTTCATTTTCAAATATATTTCTAAATCAATTAAGAGTCAACCAACCAACCTAATATCGCTTAACGTTTTTCCTGAATATAATATCATAAGAATTTCATTAAGAGTTCCAAATTTTATTAATTAGAAAATTACTTAGCACATTTTTAATTATTATCCTCACCTCAAGTTTCTTCTTAGGGAGGTTGGCCACTTGTTTTGAATTTTCTTTTAAATCAGGTCTTTCGTATTAGTTTTTTTAGTTTTTTTTCAATTCTATTATGAATTACTATGTCTGATTGAACAAATTTTTTAAGTAATTTTGAATGTCCAATCTACCTTAATTAATAATTCTCAACTTTTTCTTAATGTAAACTCCCAGCATATTTTAATACATTCAAAAGTTGAGACTCAATCAACTTGGCCAAGTTAACAACTAAAAGATTTAAAATGTCTTTGGATGACTACAAATATTTTAATTACACCTTATCATTTATTCTGAAAATTTTTAGGTTCAAGTGAGAGTTGTTAAAGTGATGGACTCGAGTATTAGAACATTAATTATAATCCCCTCTAATTAGTATTCACATTCTAATGATTTTATTATATTATTCCATTAAATTATCAGTGTTCCTACATGAGTCACTGCTGAAAAAAATAAAGTATAGCTCAATTATGAGAATTAATTTAAGGCAAGTATACATGCATCAATCCCTCCCCCAAACTTATTTTCTATCCAATGCATTTCTTATGAGAATGTACAGATGTGAATAAACCAAGTAAGTTCAAGGACTGTAAAACAATACATATAATAATATGAATTACATTTTACATGTAACAGGGAATTTACAATAGTAGGTCAAAAGTGAAAGTACACACATGTAGCTCAGACAAGTAAAAGAGATCACATGGCCTAAATCACAACATCAAGACAAGCAGTAACCTAAATCACATCAACTATCCATACACATGTCACAAAAACACATAAATACAGTATCCCAACTCCCTCTACTAGTCACTATCACTCTCCTCCATCTAGTCAACTCCCATATCATAGATTTGGAATGGTAGTTGTGGCAGCGACTGAAATGTCACAGTTGGGTATAACACATGCAGCATTGAGCACAAGTGCATGTACTAGTTTTGGCACTGGTGTTGGAAAGCAAAGGATTGTGACTACTCATATATGCCTTGAAGCTTCTACTCCATGACATTCTGAGTCGTATTCAATGCCTCTAATTGTTCGATCAGCTCACCTATGGAGGGGTTAAGTTGTAGCACCACACGCCCTTGAGCGCAAGAAACCACTGACGCTGAGCCACAAGAAGATACAAAAGCCTTCATAATAGGCTTTTGCATATGTAGCAAATCCTCATCATCCTCTTCAAAGATCCCCTCATTTACACACATGGCAGTGATGTGTGTGGGGTGCCCTAATCCTACTACAGTATGGCCACTAGTGATGTAAGTTATGGAGTGGCAGATCACTACCCTAACATCTATGGTCTTTCCCATTTGAATACAAAAATTAAGGACCACTTGGTCCTTAGTTACATCAGTGAGGCTCGTGATGAGGAGAAGACGAGCTACAATATAGTAGTGTCAACCTTGAGAGGTGGATTAAGTGAGCAGTTGACAATGTTCTCGCCCTTATCTCCATATTTAGTCTTCCACTGACCTATGGAGTCAATAAGGAAGTCAATGATTTAGTGGTATTTAGAGGAGAGGAACCTGACATACTCATCATTGGGGATGTCACATAGGTCGTAAAGCAAGTTAATGGTGGTCAAGTCAAAGTGGATGTACTTCCCCCGCAAGACAACTTGCTCGCTCATGGGTTCTTTTGTGTTGTCCTAGAACATGTGTATGAGTGAGATTATAGAAGGGTGGTAATGTAAGAAAATCATTCACAACTCCTACTTACCAATTCACTCTCTACCCTACCCCCCCCCCCCCCCCCACCACCGCCCCCCCAAATTGGAAACCTCTCTTAGGGATGAGTTTTTTTCTTTGTGTTGAGGCAAAAAAAAAAATTGTTAGGCTACAACTGAACTCACTAAATTTCTATTATGTAAGTTCATGTCCTTCCTACCCTCATTCTAGGTAGCATTGTTGTGAGGATGGAGGTTGTGCAAGAGATTGTGAGGGTGGTGGAGGAAAGTGCTGACCTTTAAGAAACTATGGTGAAACTATGGTGACCACAATGACAGAGTGAGATCAAGTACAAAACTTACCCAACTCATGAAAGACTCTTGGATATACCTTCTTCAGGCCAAATCTCGCTACCTAAGGTCTTCTTCGGTGAGCTACAATTTTGGTGTGGGTACTGACAGATGAGTGTTTGTGAAAGGATTGAGGGAATAAAAAGAATTCAAAAATTTTGAATCCAACAGCTTGGTCATGTCGGATCCGGCATAGCCACACCACAGTGTGAGTTATGACAGTGTGGTTACACCCAAAATTGGTGCATATGTACAAGATGGCTATTTTAGCGGTATGGTTATGCTGTCAAGCAACGTAATTACATGGAGTGCTCAAGCTGCGCGGTGTGCTAACATGGCCCTTGGTTTTGTCTACGCTTAACCCGACATGATCATGTCTTAACAAGCATGGTTACACAAAGTAAAAAACTTGTATTTATATCAAATTTGCTCCCTAAACCTCATTTTAGCCCCCTAACCCTAGTTAGATGACTAAAAATCATGGATAATTTCCTTAGGTTGTTTTTGACTTTCCTACCCCACAGACAGAGACCAACTACTCCATAGAGGAATCAGATGCAACAACACACACTAAACAAGATGAAAAATATAATAAACACATGACAACCGCAAATCAAACTAGACTTCAAAGCAACTCAATAATAAAATCAATCAAATCCTAGGATAATGTCTGGGTTGCCTCCCAATGTAGCACTTGGTTCAACGTCGTCAGCCAGACAATGTCAGATCTACTATCACAATGATTTCAACATCAAGCTCTCACTAGGGCCTTTTCTATCACCTCCTATATACAAACTTAACCTCAGTTCGTTAACTTTAAAAATATTAATTTTCTTTCTGTCATGAATATCTATGGCTCCAAATGGATATGCAAGTACTACAATGAATGGTCTCGACTACCTATTCTTAATTTTTTTTAGGAAATAATTTCAATATTGAATTATATAACAAATACTCTTGTCCAAATTGAAATTCTTTTCTAATCAACTTCTGATCATTGCACTTCATCATCTTTTTCTTATATATTTTGAAATTCTCATAGGCTTCCTATATAGTTTCTTCCAAAGCATTCAATTGTAATAATATTTTCCCTGTCACGTCATTCACATAATAATTAAATTCCTTAACTGCCCAATAAGTCTTGGGTTGGTAGGCTTTTCCAGAGATCTTTCTATAAGGTGATAAACCTAAGTGTGTCTTGAAAGCAGTCATATAAGCCCGTAATGTCTCATCTAGCCTAAGGGACTATTCCTTCCAACTAGGGTTGATTGTCTTCTCCAGGTTCCTTTTAAATTTCCTATTGTAAACCTCAGTTAAATCAATGATTTATGGTTGTAAGCAGTAGCAACCTTATGTGTAATTCTAAATTTGGCAACTAATGTCTCCATCTTTATACAAAAATGATTGCCCTCATCACTAATAATCACTCTAGGTGTCTCAAATTCATAAAAAAATATGCTTCTTCAAAAATTTCAGAACACTCTGAGCATCAAAATTAGGCAACACCACAACCTCAATCCGCTGGAAGACATAGTCTACTGCTATCAAAATGTATAGGTTTCTTAAGGGATGTATGAAGGGTCCCATTAAATTTATTCCTCAAATATTGAAAATCTCAACTTCCAAAGTAAAGTTTAGGAGAATTTCATCTATCTTTGAAATATTTCATACATGTTGACATCTATCACAAGCTTCAACATAATCATTCACATTCTTAAAAAGGATAGGCTAACAAATCCAGATTTTAAGACTTTAGCAGCAGTTTTAAATCTCCAAAATGCCCACTAGATTTTAAATCATGACAAGAACTAATGATATCATTGATCACATTCAATGGCACATACCTCTTAAGAACATAGTCCTTACACTTTCTAAAAAAATAAGTTTCATCTTAATAGTAGAATTTGGTATCAAAAAAGAACTTCTTTCCTGGTGGTAGGTCAAATCATAAGGAATGATCCCACTAACAATGAATTTCATGATGTCTTCATAGCACACGGTGTTATCCTCATAAATGGTGAGAAATTGCTCAAAAGAAAAATTCTCATAGACGCACATCAAACTTCATCTACTCAAGCCTAGACAAGTGATTGACTACCTAATTTTTCATGCCTTTTCAATCTAAAATCTCCACATCAAATTCTTGAAACAAGAGGACACATCCGATCAAATGAAATTTGATGTCCTTTTTTGCCACGAAATATTCAGCAGCAGTATGATCGACGTATACCGTGGCTCATGTTTCTATCAGGTAAGATCTAAATTTATTAAATCCAAATATTATGGTAAATATTTATTTCTCTATAGTAGTATAATTCACAAAAGCATCATTGAGAGTCATAATGACATAATATATAACATGAAAAACTTTCTCTCCTTTGGTCTAAACTTGCTCAAACGGTATAGTCACTCACATCGCACATCAGCTAGAATGACTTCTCTTATTTCAATGCAACGATCACAGGTGCGATGACTAACTTGGATCTTGAATTCTCAGGTATAGATAGACATGTCTCATCAGCATAGAAGGGCATATCCTTTTCTAACAAATGGCATAAAGGCTTGGTGATATTAGAAAAGTCCTTAAAGTATCAACAATAATATGCAGTGTGTCCTAAAAAGGTCTTAATTCCTTTATAGAAATGGGTGGGGGTAACTTCTTAATCACTTAAATCTCAATTGGATTTGCCTTCATCCTCTTCTCAGAAATCTTATGGTCCAACACTATCCTCTCGGTGACAAAGAATTGACATTTCTCCCAATTTAGCATCAAATTGGTCTCCTTAGACCTTTACAACACTTTTGCAAGATGGTTCAGACACGAGTCAGATGAGGTGCATACAAAGACGTCATCCATGAAAATTTTTATCCTGATCTCAATCAAGTAAAAAATGATGGACATCATGCAGCGCTGGAAGATGGCTAGTGCATTACAAAATCCAATGACATTCAATTAAAGGAAAAGGTCTCATAAGTCTTAATTAATGTGGAATTGTCTTGGTCCTCAGATAATATAGGGATCTGGCGTTATCCTGAATAACAATCTAGGAAGTAGTAGAAAGGATGGCCTATCATTCTATTTAATATCTAGTAAGAAAGGGTAGGGGAGATGGTCTTTCTTAGTGGCCCCATTCAACTTCCTATAGTTAATTTAAATCCTCCATCTAGTGGTAATTGAAACACCTTAAAATATGCTGATTTTCTACATGTATTTTATGCTAATTTTTAATGATATTTTACTTTAATGGAAGGTTTTTTGCATGTTTTTTATTCCAGGTACAAGAAATGGAATTTTGGAGAAAAAAGAGTGAAAATGGAGCAAAATGGATCAAGGAGCTAAAATCTTAAACTGGTGACTAGGCGCCAGCTTCTGGAACCTAAGCGTCAGACTGCAAGAAGCTCTAGTGCCATGGCGCCAAGATCTGGCGCATAGACCCCAGTCAGTTATGTGCATCTTCTAGAAGGGTGGCACCTAGGGGCGCCTAGGTGCTCAACTGTGATGCCTAGGCGCCAAAGACAGTTTTTAACTTTGTGCATTGAATGTGGACGAATTTTGAAGAGGTGCTTGAAGTGACTTTTGGTTATCTTGAGAGTTCTATTTAATAGAGCCATTGGCTGGCCGGAAAAGGGAGTGAAAAAGTTGGGAAGAGCTTTGGTGTCTAGTATTGGCGTGAGTCTTTGAAGAGAGTCTTGTGTGTGGGTGTGTGAGTATTTGTTCTTATATTTTCGAGTAAATTTGTAAGGAGAGTTGAAGATTCATCAAGGAAAGTTCAAAGGATTTACTTGGACAAAAATTTTGAGATTAGTATTTTGTACTTTTGTTTAAGTTTATTCAACTTAAGCTTTAATATAAATCATGTTTTATTTTGTTATCCCCATGAAATTGAGTAGTTTTCTTATCTTTCTTTTTGCAATGAGAATTAATCTTGTGTAGGAATAGGATTGTTTAGAACTTTTCTTATTTCATACTTGTTATGATTTATTACTTCATGCTTTATTTACATATTCGATCTGGTCAATTGGCATGTTAAAATTTGTTGTGAATCCATAATGACCCAGGAGGGTTATGTTTTCCTCAACTAGTAAGAATCACATTGCATTATTGGGGGAAGGAAAAGTAGTCCATAGTGTAGTGTAAATAAATAGAGAGATAAGTTTTGATTGGTGATTCTAGGGTCACAGACTAGAATCTTTATCAATTTGATATTTAATTTGGAACCTAAGGCCTGGATAATCCTATAGAGAGGACACAGTGGGTAATTTAGAAGTGAGAGACTAGAATCTACTCAGCTTAACCGAACTTAACTTTAGATTAGCCAATGTTCTTTATGCACTTGTAAGAGGGAATAAAATATTTATGCTCCTATTTAACACAAAACTACATTTTAAACTTTAAACATTTGATTCATACACTGATTATAAACTCATTGTTAGGAGCTTCACATAATTTAAAACTCTTTTACACTTAGCTATCTTAGAAACACTTAGCATTTTATTTTAGTCTTTAAACTGCACTTATTGGTATTATTATTGGTATTAATTACTTCTTTTTCCTAGATAAGTATCTATTATTTTAAGTAGACATCTTGTAAGTCACTATATAAAGTTATTGCTTCTCTGTGCGATTGATATTGAGATCTTTAAAGAAAACTCTTTAATACTTGAAATGATATGTAAATGATATGTATACTTGCGATATGTATACTTGCGTAGTACCCTTAGTGTGCACATCAAATTCTAAAATTCTATAACATATCATTTTGCGCATTAGCCGCTAAGATATATTGGGTCAAGTTTTTTGCCATCTATTGAAAACTAAATAACTGCATAATTGCGGGTCGAGTAAAGTTTTTGGCGTTGTTGCCCGGGAAGTGATCCGCGATGAAATATAGTTTTGCAAAATATATAAAGGTGACTCCGCTATGCAACGGTGCCAAAAGCTTGATGCAATCTTTTATAAATAAGAAATTTAAGCAATTAATGTTGGGATTCTACACAAGTATGCGTATGGTTATCAAGTAATAAAAGACTTTCTATTTAAGCCCCAAATATCGATCCCACGGGGAAGGTTTAAATTTGAAATGATAAATTAACTAGAAAATTTACAGAAAGTAAAACGAAATTACTATCACTAATTTCGAATGTTAAGATATTTTCAGAACTAAATTATTTAACTGCTAGCAAACTGAAATGCAAAGTTTAAACAATAACTACTAAACTATTAAACTATGTTTATGTGATGAAGATTTCTTATGTGAAAAAATAACTTTCCCAATACAATGAGATTTTCGTAAAATGAGATAAGATAAATGGTTTTAATATGTATTGTGCCAAATAGAAGCAGTTTTAATTCTCTACTCTGATACAGTATTATAGAAAATTATTGGCTAATCCCAGGTTTAGTCCCTAAATCTGTGGCTAGGCTAGGAGGATGCTGACTCCCACTCTAGAGCTCCCACTTCCTTTCACCTGAAGGCTAACTCTCGCTTTAGTTCTTAAACACTAAGACCGAAATGAGGATTTTAGTTTGTCACCCTAAAATCTCTAATTCTACACCCAACAATATATATTTCTCTATTTATTTGCACTTAATTCCATAAACAAAATTCTCCTTCATAGAATCAAATGTGATCCTCACTCTGTTGTAGAACTCATACTCCATTTC
>NW_018164601.1:365137-389763 GCF_001263595.1 Phalaenopsis equestris | reverse complement strand
AAATTTTAACAATTCAATTGGTCAGATCGAAAAGTAAATTAAGTTCGGAATTAAAAAATCATCACAATTTATTTTATATTTTAACATTGACATACCCATATTATCTCTTCATTTTACCATATCTCAGAGTAGGGAGAAAAATAAAGGAAACTACTCATACTTCATGAGAAAGATACAGCAAAACATAAATTTCATATATAAAAAAAAGTTCATACAATACCATAAAAAACAAACAATACTTAATTGAAACTCTTTCTCAAAGCAAATCCCTTGTAGCCTTTCATAGGAAACATAGGAAGAAGAAATCTCTCACTTTTCTCTTTCTCCAACATTCTTAGAGAAAGATTCACACTTAATCTCAACACAAAAACTCTAAATTCTTAAAAAAATCACAAATAGACTCCAAAATGATGGTGGAATGAGGCTTGAAAAGTGTTTGGCATGTAAGAGAATGAATGGTGACGAGGAATTGCAAAAAGGAGCTAATTTTCTGAGGAGTGCAAAGAGAGTCTTTTCTGATCAATTTTGGCCCCAAATATAGCCTAGAGTCGGTTCTCCAATAGGTTCATATAAAAACTCTTCAAAAAAGAGTCCAAATTTGTCGAATCTTCTAGAAATAGGGTCTGAACCGACACTGGCGTCGTCGACGCCCATTCTGGTACCATTAGCGCCAGCGGTCCGCAATTTAATTCAATGTTCTCTGTCAAACAGCGCCGTCGGCGCCCAATCTGGCACTGTCGGCGCTGAACAAATTTTCAACTTCTTCATTTTGACTCCAAATTTCATTATTTTTTCTTCATTTTTGCTCTAAGTCCTAAAATTCAACAACCTGCAAGAAAACCTTAAAAATACCTTCCATTAAAGTGTAATATCACAAAAAATGAGTATAAATTATGGGTCTAAAAATGCATATATTTTTTGGTGTATCATGAAACAACTTAACTTTTTGACTTATAATTTTTATTTGAACTATAGATTTATTTTAGGAGAATTTTATATTAATTCTTCTTTATTGGTATTTGTTTATTTCTTAAAAATATAAAAATATAAAATTTTTAATTAAAAAAATTGAAAAATCATAAAATAAAAAAATCCGTAAAAAGCAAAAAAAAAATTATTTTTTATATTTGGAGTATTTTTATTTTTCTGAAATTTTTATCTTTTGCATGCGTAGTTCGGGATCTGAAGGTTTAGTGTCATACGATTCTGAAATAGAAGTAACTATAAGAAAAATTTGAAAAAAAAAAAAGAGAACTTCACAATTTACAAGAAATAACGAATACTTCACAAAATAATTTTGATAATCAAACTATTGAAAATAAACATCATCATACACAAAGACCTTTAAGGGACTACACAAACCCTACAATAGATTAAATTCATTTAAGTATGTAAACTCCTGTTGTAGCAACTAACTCATTCGAACTTAAACATATGTATTATCCAAATGGTACAAAATAATCAGTTTGGGGGTACACCATCTGAGGATCCAAATTTACATCATGTTAGTTTTTTAGAACTGCGTGCTACATTTAAGTACAATGGTTTATCAAACAATGTTGTTCGACTTAGAATTTTTCATTTTCCCTATGGGATAAAGCTAAGACGTGGTTAAAGTCATTAACACCTAGATCTATTAGAACTTGGGGAGAGTTTGCACAGAACTTCTTAGCTAAGTTTTTTCCATCTTAAAAAACTACTAAGCTTAGAAATGATATTACCTCATTTACTCAGTATGAAGTTGAGTCAATATATGAAGTTTGGGATAATTTAAAGAACCCCTTAGAAAGTGTCCACATCATACTTTGTCAGACTAGTTAATTATTCAAACATTTTATAATGTGTTAGTAGGATCCATTGGATCTATTACCGACATTGCTGCTGGTGGATCATTAATGTCAAAACCATTTGATGAAACATATGAATTCATTGAAGAGATGACTACTAACAATTTTCAATGACCCTCTGAAAGGGTAAATCCTAAGAAAGTAGCCCGTGTTCATGATAATGATGGAATTTTAATCTTAGTATCTCAAGTAGTTGTGATATCTAGGAAGTTGGATCAATTTGGAGTGAACTTTTCTCTTGCGCCTCATGTGATTGAAAAAAATTCAATTGGATAATGGATTGATTCTCAACCATCATTTGAAACTTTAAATGCAATTAATAATAGACCCAATAACCCATATTCTAACAATTATAACCTAGGTTGGAAAAACCAACCTAACTTTAACTGCAATAATACTTCTAGTGGTGAAATTTAATAATGGGGGAATAATCAAGTGAACCCATTAGGAAACTAGAACAACCAGAGTAATTCTAACTTTAGACCTTATCCTCATGACTTTACCAATAACCAATAAATGAAGGAAAAAAATTTGTCCTTAAAAGAAGTGGTGTTACAAATGGGAAATCAATTACAAAGTTTAAGTACTGCAGTAAGAAATATGGAGAATCAAATGGGGCAAATGGATAATACACTTAGTAATAGACCTTAGGGAACTCTTCCAAGTAACATTGAGATAAATTCTAAAGATAAAAATAAAGAAGTAAAAGCTATGAAGTTGATAAGCGGTAGAGAATTGAAAACTCAAGTGCAAAAAGAGATTGAAGTTGAGAGAGAAAATGAAGAAATTGAAGAATCTGAAGAAAATATTTCTAAGAACTTTAAAAAACCTACCTCTCCAACTAAGATCAATTTAAAAAGTCCTCTACCTCCATTTTCTCAGAGACTAGACAACAAAAGTTTGATCAACAATTCTCAAATTTTTTAAAGATATTTAAGAAATAAATGATAAACATTCATTTTGTTGAAGCATTTGAACAAATGTCGAGTTATACTAAATTTATGAAAGAAATATTAAATAAGAAAAGGAAGTTTGGTGAGCACGAGACTGTTGCACTTAGTGAAGAATGTAGTGCAATAATTAAAAAAAAACTTCTTAAAAAACTTAAGGATCCTGGTAGCATTACTATTCCATGCACGATATGAGAAAGATTCTGGGGAAAAGCCTTATGCAATTTTAGAGCTAGCATTAACCTCGTGCCATTATCGATACTTTCAGTTAGTTGTTTGATCAATTACATATCCGAAAGGGCTTATAGAAGATGTACTGGTAAAGGTAGATAAATTTATCTTTCTTGTGGATTTTATTATTTTAAATATGGAGGAAGATAAATAAATACCAATCATCTTAAGAAGACCTTTCCTTGTCACTAGACGATCCATGATAGATTTGCAAAAATGAGAGTTAACTTTGAGAGTTAATGATCAGGAAGTTACTATTAACTTATTAAAATCAATTAAGTATCCTCCAAAAGAAAAAGATGACGAGTCTTACAGAAAGGAAAATATTGATTACTTAATTAATGACCATTTCCGAGAAAGCAATGAAGTCAAAACAAAACAAAAAGAGCTAAAGGATGAAAGTGAAACTGATTTTTAAGTTGAAACACTTGAAATGAACATTGAGGATTTAAATTATGTTCAGGAAAGTTTTGAAATTTTAGACACTAATTAAAATAGTAAACCTCTTATTTTGTCAATTAAAAAACCTCCTGAACTTAAAATGAAAGTTCTCCCTACACATTTGAAGTATGCATTTTTTGGGAACTCATCAACATTACCTATTAAAATATCCTCAGGCTTAATAGAAGGTCAAGAAGAAAAAGCAATGGAAACACTAAAAAATTATATGAAAGTCTTTAGATGGAAATTGATAAATATTAAAGATGTCAGCCCTTCATTCTGTATGCATAGAATTCTGATGGAAGATAATCACAAGCCTTGGGTAGATCCTCAAAGGAGATTGAACCATAACATGAAAGAAGTTGGAACTTCTTAAGAATGAATAACATTATCTTAGTATATTATTAAGTGCCAATTATATTTTGCATATATGGCACAACATAGAATTTTCATTTATGCTCAATTTATTTTAATTAATGTATTTTTTTCTTTTAAAATGTTTGTGAACTAATGCCCAACAATTGTAGGTTTTTATATGTAATACAAAATTATTATTCTCAAATATGCTTATCAATCATCAAGAATTTATATTTTCATTTGTTAAAGAAGTTTCAAGGCCATTTTAAAAAAAAAAGTTATGTTTATTCATGAACATAAGCTATTTTTAATGCTCATTTAGATGCTTATTTTACCTTTTCCTTTATTATTTTTTCAATTAAATGCTCATTCCTCGAGGCTTAACAAACAATTCGTTTATAAGTTTGATAAAACTTGAAAAAGCTCATATAATTGTCTAATAAACTGAGTTTTTTTATAAAATTGATAAGGCATGATAAGGATATTTTGCTGTCTAAATCCTAAGCTCATTTATAGGCTCAACAAAGCTCACTAATGATCATTTGGTTATATAACATGTAGCTTGATAAGGCCAAACTCGTGAACGTACCATTCAAGGCTTGCTATATGTTCAATTAAAGCTCCTCATTTCGTTAAATGAGTTGATCGTGACACAAGGATTGTTGCCCTCACACTTATTGACAGGGCGTGATAAAAGACAGGTCCATAAGGGACTGGTCAAACTCTATTAAAGCATGTTGCAATTACCCCCTCTCCTTTGTCACGATCTCTTCTCCTGTAACCCAATCTTCTACATAGACATTGCGACGCCTCGTCCTCCTAGTTGTTGTAGCTCTGCCTCTTCATTTCCTACCACTCCTACCCTTCTTTTCATAGATCTTACCATTTGCCAGCTACTAGCCTTCTCTTTAATTATATGTGTTCTTGCTTAAGCCCTGACCAATAGTTGATTTTCTAATTGTAGGTTTTGTTTTTAGTGTTCTCCCTCTTACGATGGCTATATTATTTGGTGATGTGGTGCTACGACTGTACCTCGCCAATGTGGTTTTTATCCCTACTCTGTCTCCTCCTCCTGACATCACTCTCTGTGATTATCATCCTCCCTACTCCGCCACTCCCCATATCCCACCACAAACATTAGGAGCCCCCACTCCCTCATCGCTCCTCTTCGAGCCTCATCATCCATTTTTACCTCCCCACAACCTTTCGGAACCCCTTCGGGTTCAGGTCTAC
The DNA here is from genome assembly GCF_001263595.1 of Phalaenopsis equestris. Taxonomy (NCBI): domain Eukaryota; kingdom Viridiplantae; phylum Streptophyta; class Magnoliopsida; order Asparagales; family Orchidaceae; genus Phalaenopsis; species Phalaenopsis equestris. The sequence goes on along the minus strand of NW_018164601.1, from coordinate 384,704 downwards.
CCCTCTCTAGGCACTTGCTCCCCTTGTTATGCCTCCTTTGTCAGCCATGGCACCTACAAGACCTCCAACGCCCCTTTCCAGCTAGTAATAGTACCTACAACCCACTTCCGGTCCTCCTCCAACCAACTATAGTACTTGCAGCTAGGGCTGTCAAAAAAGCTCGTTGTTTACGAATAGTTCATGTTCGGTTCATCAGGGAGTTCGTGTTCAATTCGTTCGAAAAGCAAATGAATCAAACACGAACAAATTTCTTCGTTCAGTTTGTTAAACGAACCAAACACGAACAGTGATGTGTTCGTTCATGTTCAATTCATTAGTGTTCGAAAAATAAAATAATTTAAAATAGTTATATACAAAAAAATTATGATATTTTAAAATAATTATATATTCTAAAATTTATCATATTTTAAATAATGCAAACAAATTTTAATATTTTCAAACAATTCAAACATTTTTAACAAATCAAACAATTTGAATAATTCAAATAATTCAAACAATTCAAACCATTGATATAATTTGAAAAATTCAAACATTTCGAACAATTTAAACTTGTTTCAAACAAATCAAATCGATCGCGAACAACAACTTTAACAAATAATTTCAAACGCGAACCTATTTCAAACACAATTAATTTCAAATGAGCCGAACACAAACACACGCTCTGTTTATTCCTGCCCGATTTATTTACACTCTTACTTGCAGCCCCCGGTCCGACACTCCCCCGGCGCTGGCGTTTATGCTCTTTGTAGTACTTATTTTACTATTTTTTGAGTCCCTATTTCTTATATTATCACTCACAAGTTGTGTTCTTTATGTCCATGAGTCCATGTTGTACTTTCCTTCAAAATCATCAATAAAATTGTGTCACTTTTAGTTGTGGTTTGGGTTATCTCCGGTATCATTTAGTATCGAAGCTAGCCCAACACTAGTTCTACCCTGGGGTTCACTAGCATTCACCCTTACCCAACCACCAATTTTTTTTCCTCCTCTCTTTTCCCTCTTCACTTTTTTTCCTACTCTTCTTGCCTTCTCATTTCTTCTCTAGCCTCTTTCCCAAAACACTTCCGATCATGCTACCATGTTGATATGTGCCAAACCCGACCTGGGAAGAAATTCAAGGATAGATTCATATCTTACAAAAATCATTGACAGAGATGGATGACATGACCCAAGGAGATGTTACTCTCGACTGTGACATCGAGAGTCAAAGTGGAGACTACGGTGACGACAAAAAATTGTTTCACCGCGATGGCGTCAACAATGACAAATATAACCCAACTTGCTTTTGAATTCAATATCACAGGAGATCACGCGAGGCGCTCGCGTTAGGCACCCATAGAGATTTTGGCATTAAAACAGACCTGTCAAAATTTAACGGAAGTATGGACCCCAACTACGTCAATGACTGGTTGCAAGAAATCAAGTGCATATTTGATTACAAGGAGGTTCCCGAGATAAAACAAGTTAAGTTTGCTACTATCAAACTAAAGAAAAACGCGTCGTTATGGTGGAAAAACTTGCAATGACAACGACAACACGACAGGAATGACAAGATCACTAAGTGACCCAAAATGAAGAAAGCAATGCAAAAGAAATATCTTCCACCCCACTATCACTAGGACATGTTCCTCTAGCTCCACAACATACAACAGCTTGACCTATCGGTCAAGAAATTTACAACATAATTCGATCACTTATAGATGAAGTGTGACCTAATCTAACAAGAGGAGTGAACAGTAGCTCCTTATCTCAGGAGTTTAAAAGTTGTCATTATTGTGCAACTCCAGCTCTATTGAATGCTAAATGGTGTTCAAACTCTCACATTAAAAGTAGATCAACAATAGAAGCAAGCCTAATCTCAAAACTCTTTCCGCTAGTAGTCAACGTACAAACCATCACCTCAAATCAAACCTACCAACAAAACCACTACGGAAGCTGGCAAGTCACTATCAGGAAGCAGTAAAACCACCCCCAATCAGCTTGAAACTCAAAAAAGGAAGTTCCTCCTGGACATTTCCTGCACAAAAATGTTTTAGATGCCACGAGTATGGCCTCATCATTGTCAATTGCCCCACCACCCGTGTTGTCAAATTTACTAAAGAAGGCATGGTTAAGGAAGTCCAACAATTTGAGGAAGGCCAATCTGAAGTTGATTCTGAAGAAGCATTGCCCCTCCCTGAAGGCGAATGTGAACTATTGGTCTTAAAAATGGTCCTCTAGTCCAAACTCGAAAGAGACCTTTCATGGCTATGACACAACATCTTTCATACTACATGCACAATTAAAGACAAATTTTGTAGTTTAATCATCGATGGCGACTTTTGTGAAAATGTCATCTCCACCCTGTTGGCCAAGAAGATAGGTTTTGCGACACAAAATCATCCATAATTTTACTCTCTCACATGGTTCAAAAAAGGGGATGTGATTCACATTGATCAACAATGCTTAGTTGAATTCTCCATCGACAAACCACTACAAGAGCAAGTGTGGTGTGATGTAGTCCCAATGGACACATGTCACATTCTTCTAAGGAGTCCATGACAATTTGATCGAAAAACACAACACGATGGCTGCAAAAACACATACAAATTCAAGAAGGATCGAAAATGCATCATGTTATTGCTTGTAAGATATGTGTGGGCCTCGACCAACACTGAAGACACATTAATCTCACGAGCCACCTTCCTCCAATCTGCTCGTGATGACCTAAGCACACTAGCTCTGGTCCTTCTATAAGGTAATGGCCAGGATAATCAGATACCCACACTACTTAAACCATTCCTACACGATTTCCAAGATGTCATGACCGACGATCTCCCAAGCGGATTACTTCCACTACGAGACATCTAGCTTGCTATCAAGCTCATACCAGGGTCGATTTTTCCAAATAGGCTCGCCTACCTACTATGACCCGTAGGGTGCGAGGAACTCCAACTTCATGTGCAAGATCTTGTTAAGAGGAGATTAGTACACGAAAGCACCAGTCCGCGATGCTGTACCCGCCCTCATCATACCTAATAAAGATGGCTCCTGGCAATGTGCATTGACAATCTTCCCATCAATAAAACTACAATCAAATATCGCTTTCCCATACCACACCTCGACGATCTCTTGGATCAATTGTACGACGCCATTGTCTTCTCCAAAATTGACCTACGGAGTGTGACCATGAGATAAGTGGAAAATCACCTTCAAGACATGAGATGGCTTTTATGAATGGACAATCACGCCTTTCGACCTATCCAATACATCTGACGCCTTCATGCATCTAATGAATCAATTTTTTTGAGCTCATATTGGGAGATTTGTGGTGGTCTACTTTAATGATATTCTGGTTAATAGTAAATCCAAAGAAGATCATCTGTAGCACCTTCGGGCGACATTCGAGGTTCTACGTTCCAAACAACTGTATGCACAACCCAAGAAATGTCATTTCCTCACAAATCAAGTATATTTTTTGGGCTACATTGTGTCTAGCATGGGGATACAGATTGACCCCACAAAGATCGAGGCAATCGTAAGCTGAATCGAGTTGCAATCTTTCACCTTGTTTGGACAATTTTTGGAGCTAGCCTCCTTCTACCAAAGATTTTTTTTTTTCAAATTCAACACTATCACTGCCTCCTCATTGAGCTATTGAAATAAAAAAAAATTCACATGGATGGTCACAACCTAGTCCAACTTTGAAATACTGAAGGAAAATGTCACTCAAGCCTCAGTTCTTGCCTTATTTGATTTCAACAAACCATTCTAGGTTGAGTGTGACACTTTCGATATAGGTATTGTCTCTGTACTAAGTCAAGGTGGCCACCCCATTACCTATTTCAATGAAAAAATATCAAGCCCCAGCTCTCCTCCTCCAGGCGTCACTCTTCATGACTGTCGTCTCCCTCGCTCTAGCCACGCCGCGTCTCATACCCCACCACATACTGCAGGAACCTCCATTCTCTCTCAGCTCCTCTCCGAGCCTCGTCATCCATTTATGCACTTCCCACAACCCTTCACAGCCCCCTCCGAGATCAGGTCCACCCCTCTCCAGGCACTGCCTCCCCATGCTATGCCTCCCCCCGTCAGTCACGTCACCTTTAAGAGCTCCCAACACCACTTTTCAAATGTCATCAGTGCCTACTATAGTACCTTTAGCCCCCTCTCGACACTCCAACACTGACGCTTACTCCGACATCTTCCTAGCCGTCGACAACACTTGCCCAGGCTTTCGGTGGAGCCATAACCTCCACTCAACCTGAATCAGAATTGTTTATGTTCTTTGTAGTACCTATTTTACAATTTGTTGCATGGCTATTTCTTATACCATCGTTCATAAGTTGTGTTGTTTTCATCTACGAGTCAATGTTGTACTTTCCCTCAAAACATCAATAATATTGTGTCAATTTTAGTCGTGGTTTGGGTTATCTCCGGTATCACAAACTCAATAAATTCTATTTAAACAAGCTCGAGCTCAAATAACATTTCATAAATGAGCTAATGCTAGAACATATTTCTAAAATTCGAGTCATGCTCGAGCATGATATCTACACGCGAGCTCAAGTTTGAATAAATTTTTGTTTAAACTGATTTACAATCTTAGAACTGAATAATTACCATGATAAAATTAGGGATAATTACACACGAAGTACAAGAAACTTTGCTATTTATAAATGATTGGATAAGATTTTACAAATATACCATTCCGCAAATAGAAAAACCGAGGAGCATGAAAGAGCAATAATGGAAGCACAGTGACCTGCAGCCAAACAGACTGCTCCAAAAGCCTACAATATCAAATTTCTACTCGAAGAGTTTTCTCAGTCGTCAATGGCGTTCGATGGTCGCGAGTACCGCCTATCCTGTGAACTTCAGGCACACGAGGACGATGTATGATCAACTTCCTCTATAACTCATCTATTTTCTCCATCCTCACCCCAACATTTCGGCTCACCGATACAATCGTCGTATCCTAAACCCTAGACCTAATTCTCACATTTGGAACTTCTCATCAGGTTCGAGGAATTTGTGTCTGCGATGGCTTAGGAATCGCCACTTCGTCGAGGGATAGGACGGTGCGGTTCTGGAGCCGGGATCCCGAGAAGAAGCATAGATATGTGCTGAATAAGACTCTCGCTGGGCACTCGAGCTTCGTTGGACCCATCGCATGGATACCTCCTAGTGAGCGGTTCCCAGATGGCGGGATCGTGTCTGGTGGAATGGACACACTCGTTTTGCTTTGGGATTTGAGGACGGGCTTGGCCGTGGAAACTATGAAGGGCCATAGGCTGCAGGTCACGGGGCTTTTAGTGGATGCTAACGGGGACATTATTTCATCATCCATGGACTGGTATGTTTCAAAACAAAGTTACTAAAGAAGGGATGTTGTTTAATTGCTCCATTTGGACATGTGATGCTTCTCGAATAAAAAGTCTGACAAACTATGAAGCACTGCTTGCACTAAAGTTTAGAATGATGTTCAGGAGGTTTCTACGGAAACTTATCAACAATTGAACTTTTGGAATTGAAATTATGTGACATTGGAATTGAACCCCGCACATTTGGATGCCCAATACCCTATCTTAGTTCTCGAATTGGATCATGAGAGCCTTATGCTCAATGCCATCTGTCCTGCTTGTACTAGTAAGAGGCCACAGTCCCCTTCAATTTGAATACTAGTTTTTAAAAAAAAAAAAAATACAAGTTGGCTTTTAATTCAAGGTTGTTGTGGCATGCTTTGCTATGAAACAGCAAAGTCTTTTTTTGATGCACTTATAGTGATTATTGCCTGATCTACTATTCCTGTTTTACAACACGCTCTCTTCGACAATAAAGAAACAAATTAAGGATTCAGAAATTCAACGAATTTTTAACCATGTCAGGATTTGTGCGGCATTTGCGATAGTAAGGAAGTGCATTTTCTCTTAACCATATTTTCAGTTTCTTGAAAGTATACGAGTTGAAATAAAGAGGAGGGTTTGGAATTATCTTTTCAATGCTCTGCAGAAAATGGCATTGATCATGCAAGCATGCAGTCATTGAGGTGGTTCTTTTTTGATGAATGATGGCTGCAAAGAGTTATTGGAATGAATAAAGAATGTTCTGTAGAAAGGAACATGAATACTTGATTTTAGATAGAAATAATTCAGGCTCTTGAATGGATTTTAGGTGGGAACCTGACTGAGTTTTTTCATTGGTACAATGGGTGATGAAGAAGGGCACTAGAGATATACGGCTTTTTTTCATTGTCACGGGCAAGGAGAGACATGATTAGTTGTGTGAGGATAAGTTAATATGTGATAAGATATTAGTAGATCAATGGATAAGATTGATTGAAAGGGATATGTGATGCAGGGATTTTTAGGTTTACGGTTTGTACTTCACATTTGGAATGTAATGCATGTTTAAATGTTATCGACCAATGCAAAAAAAATATGAAGCTTCTTGAAGGCAAAGCATTAATCTTCAAAATAAATTTACTAGTTATGATGAAAATTGAAAACAGTAGTATAATTTATGTGGAAAGATATCAGTCTCTTATTATAAATTAACAACAATAAAATTATGAATCACGAAAGTTATGCTAGCGCATCAGATGAAGTTGGATTGTATATTAATTGACAATAATGAATCACACTTTCAATAAATAACAATACAGTAAGAGTAGAAGAAGAAATAGAGAGCAATACGGAAGAGTGGCTGAACTGAGAAGTAAACCTTGTGCTTGTACAAGGAGATGGCCGCTTCAACATGCTTCAATTGTAAGCTTTGATTAAGGATTATAAACTTAGAAGGAAAAGAGCTATTCACACCTCAAAAAATTATTTATTAATTAAGCCATAGAATTTTTCTTTCACGTGTCTTTACTTCTCTATTTCTTAATAAAATAAAATGCATAGTTAGCATCATTGAAGGAAATTTACAAGAGAAGTTGACAGCTCCTAGGAATTACATGCTAGAGCAACAGTGTCATAATTGAAGAACCCAAAGTGAGTACTATTCTACGGAGAAGCCGTTGAGGTTGGATGGCACAAAAACTAAGAAATTTTGAAGAAATGAATTATCAATCATGGGATTGCAACCTAATTATAATCTCACAAAAGAAAAGTCACAATAGCCATAATCGATCCTAAGCAACTAAGGAAGAGACAATGTCCAACTCGGTTTAATATTAGATGACATGATAGACATTTGAATAAATACTCCAATTGGCTTAATTGATTATTTAAAATCAAAATTCATATTTAAATTTTGGGTTACCAAATTCAAATTCAAACACGATGTAACCATTGCAACACAAAATTTTGCATGTTTGTTGAATTTAGACTAAATGATTTAACCATATTTTCCCTGCATGAAAAGAACTAGCTCAAAAGAATCTTTTTGAGGTGCTTGACCAAGCTTTCCTATTGGCCAAGCAATGGTTTCCGTGTATACAAAGGCTTGCTAGTTCTTGTAAAATTTGATGTGTCAACAACAATTTAAATCTTAATAACTTGGTAATGCACATCATTAAATCTTCTAGCTTATGAAAACTAACTTCTTGCCATATTTCTAGTCTACACTTATAAACAATGTCTTGATTTGACTACCCGACTTGACTAGCTAGATGATTTAATAATGCACATTACAAAATTCCTAAGATTTAAATCAAAACATTTTTCTTATAACTAAAAAATTAAACTCAGGTTCATTAACTTTTGAGATGAGTTTGGGTTTAGAATCTCGATGTGAACCAAAACTTGACCTGAATTTATCCTAACCTTAACATGAATAGTTATTATGACTTATGTTAACGGCGGGCCGAATTCCAGTTATTTAGGTTGAGCGTAATCAGTTTGGGTTATACATTTTGAGTAATTTGATAAACGAGTTAGGTTTAGCTCATGTGGATTTGGTTGGGCTAAATTTAGGTCAAACTTGAATCCGATCTATTAACTTGAATTGACACCCTTATTCTAGTGTAAATCTATTAATAATCCTTGACTTTATAACCTATTTTTTCTTAAAAAACTGATATATAACAACAATGTTCTTAAATTTATTTAGATATTCATTCTTATTCTAAATTCCTTGTCTGTTTAGTTGATTGACTAATTAACTTTTTTAATGAATAATATGTTTCAGTTGTATTTTTTAGCTCTGTAAGATTCTAATTCTTCATCATTGTGGATATGTTGGTTTGCCTGACACTCCATTCCAAAATCTTTTGTTAGGGTTGGTTTTACCTTAGCAAATTTGGTGCATTGGATATAATTAATATGCTACCTAGCAAACATATCTTCCATTTTCAAAGTTCAATTTAAGAAGGCACCTGTATTGTGCTTCGATCAAATGTTGGTGTTCGACCTTGCATTTTTTAATGGCCTAGGGGTAATTATTATCATGATGATACTATTAATTTTGTTATCTTGACCAAGTTATTGAATAATAAATTTGAATTCTTCCAACTTACTACTCAAATGGTCACCATGTTGCTATGTATGACATTTCTTATGTTCTTTAGGAATTTAATCTTGTGTAAGTTGGTGCTAACGATGATCATTATTTTTTAAGATAATGTGTCATTTTGACATAGTTGTGATGGCGTACTAGGACCTTAATGACACTATTGAATATTGTAACAGTTCTCTGTCTTTATCATGCTCATTGGGTGGGGCAAGCAAAGGTGGGCCATACAACTTCGTTGTCTATACTTTTAAGAGGTTGAGCGCATGGTTACCCTCACCAAAGGCTACTGGTTATGGCCTATGATTTTGTGATTGAAGCGTAGTTCTTTAAGTTTCATCATGACATTGCGGTGCTAAGAGAGTTCTCTGCTCAACTATGTGGACTAACACTTCTCCACAAACATGTGTGCAATGTTGAACTCGTGTCGGATAAAAACATGCATGCAACATGTGTTCTACATGTGTTAGACATACTTATCACGTGTCCAATTAAAAAAAACAAACAAAATATTTTGGGCCCTCTTGCTTTCAAAAGTTAAATTTAAATTTTATAAATGGTAATAAAATGTATAATAAAATATTAGATTTTGATGATTTATGCTGTGCCATATAAGTTTATTTTTTTTTGTATGTAATATTTTAAAAATTACTGATGCTGATATATTTTTAGTTATTAATTTTTGATTATTTAGTTTTTATTTAGTTTTTATTGTATGTAATATTTTTTTTAAATTTTTAGTTTTTTTTCTTTGCCTAGTATTTTGATTTATAAATAATATGATAAACATTTATATCTTTTTTCTTGTCACATGTCAAATGCGTGCTTTGTGTTCGTGTTGTATTGTGTCCATACTCCTAGATTTGTATCGGTGCATCATAACTAATACTTGTTACAATTGTTCTTTCAATTATTTCTACCCTTTTCTTAATTGCTCCTAGAATTCCGGTTAACTTCTTAAATTACCGTGAAGTTGAGTAGGAAGTCATGATGATTAAAATGCTTAATGATAGAACATGTTATTTGTGGCTTATGTTCCTGCAAATACATCTAGTGGATAATCCATGTCAAATGCAAAATAATTGTTGATTCAATATCCAAATTTGTTTAAAAAAATAAAATTTTTTTCCTTAATTTCTAGACAACTTATATTAGTTTACATTGTAGTAGGTTGGGGTGTAAGTGACAACAGTATTTGTGATCCAGCTTGAGCTTGGTTTTACAAATGGCTTGTCAGAAAGTTGAGCCAATCTTGATTCAACTCATTAGCTCACGAGTGGGCTCGTTTAAAAATGTTAATCTAAAATGTACTTCAAATATATTAGATTTTAATAGTTTATGTATAAAGTTAATAATATTTAAAAATCATGTCTCATTTTCTTTTATCAATTGAGTTTTTATTATCTAGTTTATCTTTTTTTGATAATTTTATTTTGAAATTGTTTTAACTTTTATTCATTCTCTTTTTCATAATAAATGAGTTAGCTTGTGAGTTGTCTTGAATTCATAGAATTAAGCTCGTGCTTGATCTGAATATTAATTAATTAATTAAGGCCTAAATCAAGCCAAGAATGACCCAAACTAGATTCGACTCATTTACACTCTTAGCCATAGGCAATACCTAGGCAAATTGAAACACTAAAAAGATTAAGGAATTTTTAGAACTTCGACTATTTTTGTGGCTGGAATACACACGCCCAAGGGTCTAGTGCAAATGTGCTCAATTTGAGTGGAGCCTCGTTTACAGTTGCTTAGGGAGCTGGTTAAGCTGCAAAGGTATACTCTTTCTTAGGTTTTGGGGGCAACGAATCAGGAAATGTGGTTTAGGATGAGTTTAGGTGATGGATCTGATGGTTATGAAGTTTCTTAATTGGATGGGATATGAGTTTGAAAGTCATATTTAAAATATTAAATTGAAACTTTGGATTTAAGCTTAAAAGAAAGGGCAATCAGGAAGTCAAGTTTCAATATAAATTGAAAATTGAATTTAGTACTTTGATAATTGAATTCCAGAGTTGGTGCTATTTTAATAGTACTTCTCCTTGTTTAAGGAATTTTAATTTTAGGGATCTTGCTTTTCTAGTGACTGGTTCCAGTTAAGGTTACATAGGGTCTGTTTGGGGAGCTGCAGCTTATTCAGCTTATCCAGATAAGTTGTTTATCCCGATAAGCTGTTGATTTGCAGCTGATCCGGATAAACTGTCTGAATGTTTGGTTTGTGCACTTGGAAAATAACTGATTCTGGATAAATGATCATTCTGCCCCTGTTTTGGATAAACTGTTTAGCTGTTTGGTTTGTGTGTTTTGAAAAATGCTGATTTGCAGATTTTCTTAAGAAAAAAATTGATAGAGTTTGAAAAGCCAACCATAAAAGGTCTCTTCATTAAAGTTTGGCATGTCCATTTTCGCCGCCTAGGTTCATGCCGCTGGATAAATAATATGAACTATGGTAAAAAAAATGCATGAAAACATAATTCTATCATCATTATCGCTGTGTTTCAAATGTGATGGTTGATCAATCATTTCTTCAATCAATATGAACTTCATGAAATGTCATTGAGCATCATCGTCAAGGAAGAGGCCTACTCCTTTACCTTGCGAATTTGTATGACATAATCATCAATTTCATGGTGATGTTCAAAAAAAAAAAAACAATGGTGCTTTGGAAAAGTTGATTGCAGTCCAGAAAGGAAATTGAAGTCTCCAAGATAAGAAGTTAAAGAGAAAAATTAAAGAGGGAAATAGTTTTGGTCCCCTCTCCAGCCTGTTCAACTGAATTAAGATGACAAGAAGAGTCAGAAATCAGTATACTTACAATTCATTTTAATTGATTAATTATCGTTAGTCTGATTGCATCTATAGTGCCATCATTCATTAGAGATTCTAGCCTTCAGGTTTTATTACAGATCCACCCATGACACATCAACAAGCCACTTTATGGTAGAATTCTGCCTTAAAATAAGGCTGTAAGTCTGCTCCAAATAGGTCACCTGCACAATTCAATAAACCATATTCACCAAATAGAACTGCACAATAAAAGGCAAGCAACCTTGAGATAGATGTTTGAACGGCAAAAGATTTAGCCATAAAGTTGAACATATAGGAAAATTTACTTCCTTGGCCAAATGTGACAAATACATTTGTTTTGGTGAAAATTAAAAAAAAATCACCATCCTCATGAAAAGCACTCAATTTAGATCAGATTTTATATCTAGTAATTCACCTCAAAATTACATATTAGGTGCATTATACTGTCATAGAACAAAACTTCAAAAAGCGGAATTTAAACAACTGGTAGAGAGATGCACGCCTTGTCAAATGATCATGCGCTTCAAGGATTCGCAGATCAAACGACTGATTTCTTTTAACTGTGTTCAACAAAGAAAATTAATCATGGATATGATTGCCTCCTTGAACTCTTAAATTAAAATCCAAATATGGCAGGAATTTATTGCATTATTATAAGTTCAAGGAAAAAATCTATATGAGACAAAGTAGGAACAAAAAACCTACCAACAAATAACAACGCGAAAATGGAAAATGGAGTCAACGGAAGTAAAGCAAGGAAAGTTCGTACCTCTTCAAATAGAAGTCACTAGCTGTGATTGATGGCCGAAGAGGGATTGCGAAATCACAGCGGCACGGAAAAGACTGCCAAAGGCGAAATCAAAAGAAACAGAAGTTTCACGTGCCACGGTTTTCGGGCATGCTGGTGAAGGGCACTGAGGGGTGTCTGGACAGGGTTTCGCGTGCCAAGACAAGTTCCTGGAGCTCTATAATGCGAGCGTTAAAGAAGAAGTCAAGCTTGTCAAGCGAAGCGGAAGAGGGCAACCGCGTAAAATGCGAAAGGAAACGCCGAACCGCGGAGTTTAATTAAAAAGGCAAACGACGTTTTCCAAAATGCTCTCCGAAACTTTTTTCCAAACAGTGAGGTAGCGTTTTGAAAATGCCGCTGCAGCTAATAAGCTAGCCAATAAGCAAACACACACTTAGACTACTTCACCGTCTAAGAGTTAAGTCTTTAATGGTCTGATTTGTTATGAATGGTCTGATCTGTTATTCACGTGAAGTGCTATAATGCCGTGCAATGCAAACTCGGTTTGTTGCATTGCTGATAAAGTTGGAGGTTGAATGTGGTATTATATTAATTGAATATTAATTTTTGCAAAGTTTGATCAAACATGTTATACTATGGTAAATCTTGACCTTGAGTTTGGAATGTTTGTACTAGCAAGGTGTGTTTGAGTTTATCAATAAACAGAAATGAATGTTCATCCCTGAACAACATGAACTTAGATTAACATGTTTAGATAGAAGAAAGAATAAGATTTTTAAGTAGTAGCTACCTTACAAAGAATAAATAAGCTTAACTTATGACCAAAGACCTAATAAGCTCAAGTAACCTTGGTCAATCTTTAAATTGCACGCACCAGCAAAATTGTAAATACATTTATTCATATCTTTCAGCTGGCTGAGCATGGTTCAAAACGTGGTCTGCTTTATAATTGGACACAAATTTATTTGCATTATCTTTGTGAAAAGCAAAGGAATAAGTTCACAGTGAGTGTTCATGTTATATATATTTGCATTGTTTTTCGTGTTATGTTGACTTATTATTGAAGCATTTTGTACGGTTTAGACCTGCAATTTAAGCATGACTAAGGATCCGATTTGTGGAACTTTTTTTCTATATCTTGCAAATTGTTGTAAGGTAGCTCTGTATTAATTTGTCTATGGTAATGTATTCTGCTTAACTGATTTGTGAGTTTTTTTGTTATAAAACCAAAATATTATAACAAGCAAATGGTAAAACTACATCAAGGGCAATTAACAAGAATTGCTAGAGAGAAAAAAAACCATTCAACAAAGTAAATATAAAGTAAAAGCCTGAAGAATTAAATTATTTGATGATTGAGTTACATATTTCATTTGGATTTTCTTGCTTGTAGTCTAGTAAAATTAGGGGAATTATGATAATTTTTTTTATTCTTGCCATGCCTAATAAATATAAACTGAAAACTTTTATCTTCTAGCGGGTCAATACTATGAGTACTCTCATTTTATATATTTGATTGAAAATCATCACGATCATCATCGTGATTAGAACTTTGAGGAATTGGAGGATTTGCTGTAGGTAATGGATCTGAATTAATGAAAAGCCATGGGAATGAAGAAATTGCTACTACTACTTTAGAGGAAGAAGCAACATCTTTGATACCCAGAAGAAATGTTGGTCCCATATTCTGATTGCAGGCTTGATCTGATTGAAAAAGCTTACAAGTTGATCGTAGGTTGACACTTACTTTGCTGTAGTACCTCGTGTCTGAGTTGCTATTTTTTTTTCTATCATTTCGATCTATTTGATTTAGGGATTCAAATACAGTGCTAGCTAGTGCTGATAAGTTCTAGAATGTATTGCTATTTCATTCTATTCTGTAGCCTCAGTAGGTGTAAATAATTTTGTGTTTTAACATATCTAGATGTATAAAATTTTGGCAAATCATGTTTCACATTACTTTCTTATATTGTGATATTAATGCATGTTACATAGAATTTAGCGCCTGCGGCATGTCCAGGAATTTGATTATATTAACACAAGACTGAGCGAAAGATATAGGAAAACAATGATTAAAATTGGAACTACTACTTTCTTGTCTTTATATTCTCTTATATTCTATAAAAAATTATACATCTTATTTAAGTACATATGATTTGTCTACTTGACCATGTTTTATTAGTATCTTGACTAGCAGGATGATTGAATGTTCTTACTAGAAATAGGGGTATTGATAATTCAGCACTCTTGATGTAATATCTAAGTTCTGAAAAATGCATTTACTCCGGTTAACAACACTAGATAAATTAGTGCATGATGAACTGCCTCTATTTGAAAGAAGTAGCGGGGTAATTTGTGAGCTTTTTAGTCATGAAAAATAAGATATTGTTCTTAGCTTTTATTTTAAAAAGAATATATATTTATGCCGTTAAGTTGCCTCTAGTGTATTGTGGATGTCTCAAATTTTAGTTTGGAGACAACTTAGATGCAGGGATAAGGTTTTGCACAATAACCACCTTGCATTAGCATGAGCTCCATGCATTGGATATGCTTGCTGATACTAAAAGATAATTTAAAACCGCCTAATTTGTAACTTTTGACAAAAAATAGAAAAGGGGTGCTGAGCTAATGCATCTTCTTTCAAGCTTATAGGGACTTGACTGCTTTAACTGCACCTGATATAATGATAGGTTCACCCTAATGCCTTTGGCTATGCAGGTTTTATTTCATCTGTGAGATAAGTTAATGGCATCTTTTTGCTTTATCTTTACATTAGTTTTGTTTCAATGATGTTTTACTTGAGGCATCTGTCAGCACGATTCGGCGGTGGAGGAAAGGTGTTGAAGTTGAACTCTGGGAACCTCATAAGGTGGCCATTCAAGCAGTAATAAAGCTACCCTCTGGTGATCTTGTAACTGGTACTTTTTTTTTCAGCCTATGCCGAATTCTTGCTTCTTCCACTTCTCTCTTAATTAATATAATTCAAATTAGTTCATTTTCTATTTCTTGAGATGGGAATTTGCAATTATTTTTTTCTCATTTTTTTATTTATAATTTTTATTTTATCATAATTGTTGTATGCGAAGGGCTTAATATTATTATAAGTATGGAAGGCTTTAGTGCTAATTTGTTTCCTTGTATATGATTAAAAGATTAACTTGGTTCCTAGCAACCTTTATTTTCATTGTACACTATCTTCTCCTAGAAGATTTTTTCTATTGGTTTGTTATTGTTTTTGATGCATATCTGCATTCCTCTGATTTGGTTCTTTTTGTTCCTATTTTCACTTAGAAACATGCTATTCTATGAGCCTATTAGCAATGTTTTTTAAAAGTGCTCTTCAAAAGTGAAGTGTGAACAACCTACCTAAAATACACATCTTAAATTTTGAAGCCTTAGTATTGCCAAAATCTTATACATCTTTATGTAAATTTTATTTTGCATTTGTTTGCTTCTTTGAATAGTGATGCTCTTCCCTTGACTATTTCGTGTTTGACCTGTTTTCATTGTGTCAAGCTCTCCGTTTGTTTTGCTTCCTTGAGCAGTGAAGCTCGTTGTTTGATAATTGATCATCTTCTATGTTCATCATGTTTCATTGTGGACTTGACCTTTTTGCTTGACCATCTTGCTTGACCGTCTCCATCTCCGATTGAACTCTGATTCATAAGATGATTTTTTCTTTATATATTTAATGCATGGATGTGTTAATTCAACCTTTTGTTAAAACTTCTATTCAGTGTTCATATACGTATTTAATGCTTTGGTGCAAGTAGAACTAATGAAGTGAGTTAAAGAAGGAATCTTTAATTTCTGTTCAGATCTATAATAATTTAAAGAAATGACGAAACCACACATTACTCTCTTCTTTCCAATATAATTCCTTCGATTTTTTATTCCTTAGTCTTTGTACACCTCTAATGCTTTCTATCAAATAAAACTGATGAGTTAATGGATGGATTCATTAATTTTATATTCATATTCAAATTGAATTAAATAATTGAGAAGCCTTATTTTTCTTGATGTGAAAATTTCTATTATTTTAAAATATTTTTAGCAAAATGGTAATTAAATATTCATACTTTGAGGCCTTTTAAGATTAATTTCATAACAATCAGATAATAGGAGCATAGAAAGGGCAATGGACAAGATTTGTTAGAGAAAATGGAATACAGGCTTAATTGGCCGCTCCTAGCTTGGAGCCATGAAAAATGGAGAGTGATAACAATTTTTTTTGTGTTGCGGTCCCATTTGGTGAATAGTATATGAAATATTCTATCTACCATCATGCTGGTACTCAAAATTGTCCTATCTGAATCAGGAGGATGCAATGAATTATGAGATTTTATGCTTTCACGGATAGAAGTGGAACTTCCAAATCAGGAAGACAATATCCACATTGATTATAGATGTAAATAATGAAGCTGAAGGAATAATAGGGGCAGGCACTCCCGATGCATCTTTTAAAGGATCATTTAGTTCCCGATGCAACTTTTAAAGGATCATGGGGGCAGGCACTCTGCAACTTTTAAAGCATCATTTAGTTCCTGATCTTGAGAACAAATCACTACTGATCAAGGCGCGACAATCATTGAAGGAGAACGGGTGGTATGACCATTGGAATGATCATCTTGATCTTAGTTAATTGATTTTCTTAGTTCCGGATGGGCTTTAAAGCAATTAGAGTGAATGGTGCCAAATATCTTATAAAATGATTCGTATTAGGTAATGTTTTTAAATTCAATTTTTTGCCTATTTGCACATGATGATTTATCAATCCACATCTTTCAATGAACGGGAGAGATGACATCCATTTTATCAAGACCCTTACCATAGAAAACCTAGAATACTGAACGGTAGTGGTGCCAAACTGAACAGTAGTGGTGTCAATTTGCAAAGATTTGCCAAAAGTAAATCCTAGTGTATGCAAGGGTAATTGTTTAAAGTAATGAAATGCAGCTTATAAAATGATCTAACCAAGGATGATAGGTGATTCTTCGGAGGCATCAAAATGGAGAGACCACATCAACATTCTCATTGGACTTTTGTTAATGTGGTATGTAAGGCAACAAAATAGCCTAGTGTAGTTTGGCTCCAAAGGAAGCCTAATAATTATATGACAATGATAAAAATGCTAAATTGAAAATGCATCAAGTAATTTTAAATTTGATATGAATTTGTGATTTATATATATGTCGGGATGGTTCATAGAGAATTTTTTAACAATAGTGAAATGAATGGCGGAGCAAGTTCAGCGATCTCAATGTTAATGAAGATGAGCATAGTTTTGCTGGGAAAGAAGTTTCCTCATCTACTCAAGAATCTTCAGTTTGATAAGAGAATATTATGGATTTCTTGGATCCTATAACTATACTCCATTAGAAATGTTAGTATTATGGAAAGAAGTTTGAAATCTTGACACACTCTGGAGTGGTTTAGAAATGTTTGTGGTTTGAAACCTTGACACACTCTCTCCTTCTCGATCTTGCTCTGCTTGCCTCCGACTGCGATGATTTATAGGCTGAATTCACCCTGAAGATGAAACGAGGCATCAAAATTTCTAATTTATGTGGATATTTTAATAGAGTACTTGCCATTTCCTTTTGGAAATGCTCTGTGCTTGAAGCATTTATGACAGGTCTTGCTTTTACACATAAGAGATGCAAATACAAAAAGCGTGGTCCGGCTAGTTTGAATGTTTTATGTCTTGACATCGTTACTTTGACTATCCAGATATTTATTTTATATCCTTGCATAAATTAAATGATTTTTCAACTAATTGTTGCTTTCGCTTTCATTTAGTGTAGGTTCTAGTGATTCAACCGTTAAGCTTTGGAAAGGAAAGAACTGCCAGCATACGTTTGTGGGTCACACAGGTTTGTTTTTATTTATTTTTGGTTTTTCTGAAGCTTTCATGAAATTTTTTAGAGATTGGTGATTTAATATCATTTACTTGATTTTCATAGGTTTTAGGAAAGCTCTTGGAATCATAATTTGTCTTGCCTAGACGAATTAGTTGATAGTTCAAATGCTAGATTTAATTTGCAAGAGGACTGATAAGAATTGTAAAGGATATGGAGATTTTACACCATACTTCCCGTATACATAGTGTAAGTAAGCTGTAATTTCATGTCTTCAGAATAAAATCCAGTTGGAAAAAGGGGAGCCAAATAATATTTCCCATTTTCGCAAATCTGACCCATCCAACTCTCTGGGAAGAGTTCCCTATATGCTATAACCATCTCTTAGTGAAAGCAAGAAAAGCTGCATGTTGATTTCCTCTTCAAATTCATCTTTAGCTTTTGCTCTGCCTGGCATTGCTGTTTTCTGTTGTGTCTGCCTGTAAAACGGATGACTAGTTGGTAAAACCATGTTTAGGTGGTTGTTTGAAGTGCTATCAGAGTTAGTGTTTGTTTGCTAAAAATCTATTATAACTCTAATAGGAATTGATTGAATTTCTAAAATCAATATTGAATATCATAATATTGTAATATATAAATAAATAAAACTATTGGTTAATTATTAGTTTGATAATTAAAATTCATAAAATTGTTTTGTTTTTGAGAAGCAACTTAAACTTTTGTTCTAAGAAAATTATTTTTTAACTTTCGTACAACTGAATAAATTCATACAAATTTTTTTTTTTTCAAACACCCCTTCAACTACTATTCATGTAGACGCCAAACAGAGCCTTATATGATTCTATAATTCATGTGTTTCCCTATCCCTATCATTTGTCATTTTATTTATGTTTAGGTTGCTGTTTGGATACCTTGGGCCTTTGGCATAGTCATCATTGGTATGATGTGTTTTGGCCAGCCACTACACTAAATGCCTGATATTGAATCTGAGCCTCCAATGCTCTATTTGTGCCTATGGTTCTCTACTGTCTTTTCGGTACTGGCAATGTGATGGAAATCCATGTAGAAGCGAGGCATATGTGATGACAATGAAGAACTGAAATTTAAGCTTATGAAACTGTTGACCTCATTTTTGGTGAGGTCTAGTCCTTCTTTTAGGATTTAGGATCTAGCCTTAGGGATCTCCCTTTGACTATCTTAGAACCTTAGAAATGAGACCCGCCTCGTTTTAGAAATTCAACCCACTTCTGTACTCTGTTGTGGTTTCGCGTGTGTGGTATCGACTTCTAGCACTTAGAAGGATGAAACCAACATGAGGAAACCCAAAAGGGATTCCTATAGAATCTTTTAAGCCTTAGGGTGACCTTCTGCATAATTCGCACTCCCGCGCGCACAAATTTTGCAATTCGGAGAGTCGACACGTCCGATCACCACAATTCACATCGCTTGCACTGTTACCTGTCGAAAGCTCGAATAAACCTTTTGAAACGATCGGTCGCGGGTTGAAATTTTGTGAAATTTGAATTTTGACGCGTTTTTGACCCGATTGTTGACGACGTCGTCCGAGCGACCCCGGATGACAAAACGGACTGCACCGGCACGTCCAGAATGTCGAAATTACCTAGGGAGGACACCCATTTTGCTTGGGCACCGCGCACAAATAAATTGCATGAAATTTAATATATATATATAAATATATATATATAAATATATATATATA